>NC_047042.1:53608640-53911755 GCF_011762595.2 Tursiops truncatus
ACTTGTCTTAAAATAAAAGGTTTATTTTTAAAAAACAAACAACCCACTCTATCCTTATTAAAGTTTATCTTATGGAAAGTAAACTATCATTTCAGCCTGGAAGATTTTTTAAATATTAATTGCATTTTCCAATATATGTGCTGTCCACACATTTCTTAAATATAGCTTCCATATCTTTATTTTAGTTTTTGATAACAAATATAGAGACATTTTAACCATAACCTCCAACTTCACCTACAAGATTTCATAGATTTGGAAACTGAAGCCCAAGGGGGTAAATTAATTTCCACAAGGTCACACAGCTACATGGTGACAAAGCACAATTAGACAACAGATGATCTTATTCCCAGGCTAGGAGTTTTTCCAGTCCTTTTGGAAGCAAGTGATTCAGTTGAAAATGGTTGTAGATCAAAATCAAAAGGATCAAAAGGACAGACTGATCAAAACAGGTAGATCTAGTTAGCAATTTTGTACTTTTCAGTAAGTGCTAAAGCGGTAAACTACTTTACCTTTAAAAAATGATAGGACTTGGGCTTCCCTGGTGGCGCAGTAGTTGAGAGTCCGCCTGCCGATGCAGGGGACATCGACCAGGAGGATCCCACATGCCACGGAGCGGCTGGGCCCGTGAGCCATGGCCGCTGAGCCTACACATCTGGAGCCTGTGCTCCGCAACGGGAGAGGCCACAACAGTGAGAGGCCCGCGTACCGCAAAAAAAAAATGATAGGACTTTAGAATAGTATTATCTAATGGTATATTTAGATGGCCTATAATTATTAGAATGCTAAATAATAAAAAATGTTATTTTACCTCCTTTCACATTCTCTAAAGTGAGATAATATTAAAATTCTTAGTAGACATTTTAGGAATATCCAACAACAAAAAGTTATCCATTATTTAATCCCTGTTAGGATTTCTCCCCCCCGTATGAAGGAGACTCTGTCAACCGGCTTTAATATATTGTAAAAGAAATTCACAGTAGAAATATCTCTTTGAAACTGGCTAAATACATCAAGTAGACATCAGTGGCAGCCATGGAGATAGTCACATGTCCCTTCAAGAGAATCTACTGCATGGGGACATAGCTGATTGACAGCCTCCAGCTGCCACTCCTTGGAATGCACCACCTCACTCACTGGATTCATGATTCATGTTGCCCTTGGACCACTCCCAGCCAATGACTGTGCATGTCAGAGGTACCGGAACCATTACTTCCTCACGCAAGATTCCTCTAATGAGCAACATTTGCTTGGGCATTTCCCATCAGGCCAGCCAAGTGTGTTTCACAACTGCACTGCAATCGGAATCTCTTCCTACCCAATCCTCCCCTTACTTTTGTCTTTCACAGGTGTAAGACTTGTGCGGTGTGAAAGCTATATGAAAGCTCCCTCCTCCTTTATCCCGCAAGGCATTTCCTCCAATATATCTCTAATCCTATCTTGATGTCCGTTGCTTGGAGGACCTAACTGATAAGCATCATTGGCTGAAAAGTTGCAAAATAGATTATTTTATGATAATATGTCTTGATAATCATACCATTTATTGTGTCCTTCACCCAAATATACCCTTTAACAATTAGTTTCATTGACTATTGTGTATTAAGATAAGGTAGGCATAAATGAGAGAAAACGCTCATCACAGAGTGTGTTAGTAAAGTGCTAAATAGAGCTGGCATCTACTTTCCCAACCTCTAATCCCTTAGTCATAACAGAGAAGATAATATGTTTCTAAAGGCCTGAAGTTGTAAAATACCCTTAAAAACAAATATACAAAAGAAAAAAAATGTGTTTCTAATTTCACTGAACGTTGTGAAGCTGATGGTCTCTGAGATGGGCTATGTGTTCAGAAGGTAAGAGGCTTGGGCAATAAAACTTGAAAGTGGCCAAGTCTCAGAGAAAGGTATGGATTTAACCCCTCCTCTGTCCTGAGGCTGAGGCAGACAGAGGGATGAGGGCTGTGGAATGAAGCATGACAAATGCTGTGAGCCGTCTTGCTGAGTTTGGGTATGACACAAAGGTTTTAATAAGAATCTTTAGCCATTGGAATGAAATGCTCTAAGAAACATCTCTAAGGCCACCCAAAGCAAAGTGCCTAAACCGGGCTAATTCTTAACAGCAGTATCCTGTACCCAGAGGAGCCAAAATGATGTCAACCACCGAGGGCACAGGGCCAGACTCCTCACCATCTTCAATCACCAAACAGTCCCTGGATTCTGCCTTGATAAAAGAGTGAAGGAGAATAAGTCACTCTATTAATCTGCTATTAGCTAGGTAAGGGGTAACTCCATAAAGAGTTTACTGATTTAGAGAATTAAAGAATTGTAACATTCCTTATTCCCAGGAGTTGTGCAGGAAAAATTATGGAAGGATAGAAAAATGAGAATTGACAAATGTCAAGAATGAACTGGGGAAAAAAGAGCAAGAATTAGAAATAAGGACTGTCTCAAATTACTGAGGAAAAAGGTTATTATAATTATTAGGACAACTAGACACAAATTTGGGAAAAAAATAAAATCAGGTCAGTACTTCATACCAGAATAAATTCCAAATAAATCAAAATTTAAATGTACAATCTAAAAACACACTAAAAGAAAATACGGGAAAATTGCCTTATAAACTGATCTGAAGATAACCTTACTAATTCAAAAACTAGAGGCTATGAGATAAAATATTGATCAATCTAATTATGTTAATTTTCCTTAAAATATTGGCATGACACAAAAACAACACAAGCAAAGTTAAAAGACAAGTGATAAACTGAGAAGATATATTTGTATTTAAAAAGTTAATAAACTTAAAATATTAAGAGCTCCTACATATTGAGAAGAAATAAAATAACAACCTGATAGGAAAGTGGCAAAATATATGAGCAGACATTCACAAAAGAAATGAAAATGGCCCCTAAATGTACACAAAGATGCTCAAACTTGCTCTTACTCAGGGAAATGCAAATGAATACTGCCACGAGCTACAAGTTTTCATATATCTGATTGTCAAACATCCAAAAGTCTGACAACATATTCCATTGGCAAGGTTATAGGAAACAGCTGATGAGAATATAAAATGTACAACTCCTCGGCAAAGGAATTTGATAATATCTTTAAAAAAAATTACTAGCAATCTACCTAGCAATTTCAGTTCTAGGAATTTACCTCCAAAATATTCTGATAAAAATACAAAATGACTTGTATGCAAAATGTATTTTTCCAATGGCTAGATACAGAACAGTATATGTACTATTCTAACATTTAGATAAGAAAAGAGATTGTTAATAGGTACACAAATGTATTATATTTGCAAAAAAAATCTAATAAAAATGGTTATCACTAGATCAGTGCTTCTTAAACTTTCGTGTACATAAAAATCACCTTCAGAGCCTGACTCCCAAAGTTTCTGATTTAAAAATTCTGAAATGGGGCCCAAGAATTCGCATTTCTAACAAGTCCACAAGTGATGCTGACGCAGCTGTTCTGAAGACCACGCTTTGCCCCCAAACTTAAAACAAATGGAAATAATTGGACCTATCAATATCAAATTCATGACATTATAATACAGGGAATAGATTTATTTATTTATATTTATAGATATAGTGACTTTTGAGTATTTGAGAGTATATCTTAAGTGGAATGAATTCTAATTCCAAACAGCTTCAAATAAATCTTAAACTTAATTCAGTATTTATTAGTAATATTAGTATTATTAATTTGAAACTAGTTTATACACATGCAAATACACACAAACATTTATGCATGAAGTCAAACATGAAAATACACACAAACATTTATGCATGAAGTCAAATAATAGTGTCAATGTTGCTAAGTACTAAAATTACTGGTGTAAGAGAAAAGAGGTTAAAGTTAAAATTCAATGATGTTAAATTTGAATTGAATATTGCTATTGAACATCAGTATTATTGTATGGTTTTGTTTTTTCTGTTCAAAATATATATTCCTTCGCTCAGTGACCACCCAAAAACAAGAGTGCCCCTAGTGCCCACATTTTGGTCTCTAAGTAGTGTTTCCCACTAAAAGGAACCAAAGCTCTATGGTAGAATTCTGATTCCAGATTTGGAGAATAAAATGCATTAAATGGGTTTGTGACAAGTTATGCCAGAAAGCAAGGAGGAAGTCAAAGACTGATGGGACATGTCAGAAGCAAATATAAACAAACCGGAGCAAATATAAGGGAAGAATCCCACTGGCAAAATACAAGAACAAATTAAAAATAGGGACTGCAATTAATTAATCAGAATTCATGAATTCATTCTATCGCTAAAAACACAAAAATGAAAATTAAAAAACAAAACACACACAAGCAAAAATCTAGTTGGTCACCACTGTATTTAGAACATTTCCTTATTTTGAAAACTGACAGTAGAAAGAAAAGAATTAAGCATTTTTCCTTCCTTCTCTGTACTACAGAGTAACTAAAGAGCCCTAGTTGATGAGAGAAAGTTCTTCTCCACAGAAAACACCCAGTTAACAAAAGTTACAAGAAAGAGAAAATTAGAAAACTGCAAATTTGCCTAATGAAAATGCTTTCATCAGTAGATGAAATGGCTAGATGAAAAGATGCTGGGTAATTGTACCATGTCAGCGTCACAAAAGTGTGATAACTAGACACTAACACCATATGCTGTCTGTGAAGCACCCAAGACCACAAATGTTTGCTAATAGATGTGAACCTGAATCACTTCAAGCCTTGACTCCTCACTTCAGTTACAGGAAATACAGGAGATAGGGTAACAAGTCAAAAGTCACCAACAGGAAGCAGACAGACAAATCCAGAATATGAAAAATTCTACAGGTTAAGTAACCCAACTTTTTTTCAATAAATTAATGGCAAGGAGGGTATGGAACTACTCTAGATTAAGAGATTTAACCAAATGCAGAATGTGAACCTTGTGAGTTACTTAACTGAATAAAGCAAATATAAAAAGATATTTTTGAAACAGTTGGAGAATTATAAGTATTGAATGTATTAGACTGCACCAAGGAATTGTTAATTTTGTTAGGGGTGATAATGGTTTCATGATTTTTTAAGACCATTTTTTAACAGAGCATAGTAATATATGTCAAGGTAAAATAACACAACATTGGGACTTGTCTCAAAATATTTCAGCGAAAAAGAAAAAAAGAATGGATGAAACAGGTGAAGTAAAATGATGATGATTACTGAACCTGGCATGTGAGCATTCATTATACTATCCTTTCTATTTTTATGTATATTTAAATTTTCAAAATATATTTTTAAAAGTAGAATTGGCCCAAAGACCTCTGCCAACTTTTTAAAGTATTTCATGTCACTTTTTCAGAAGTACAATGGAAGATTCTAGATTACGGATAATTACTGCTTTCTAATCACCTAAGAATTTAATCTAAGCCCCACTTATAGAAGGCGCCCTAGAATACAAGTCCAGAAGGAAACCTGGGGCCAGGCCCTCACATTAATCTTCTGAATCTGGACAAGTCATTTAATCTTTTCAGAGCTCATGATCTGTAAAGACTGGAAACTAGACCACTTTATGTCTCATCTTTACCTCCAATCACTAAAAAGTAATATGACTGTACATTTTCAGGTGAGCAGAGGGCACAGAACTGGGTAACAAAAAAAGCATGAAAGTGTAGCTTAACCAGAATAACTTCCTCGAATCCCCATCTGGGAAATAAGTGAGTTAGATTACACTGTCTCCAAGATGTCTCTTAGTTCTAAAATTCTATGAAATGTAAAAACTGTAGCCATAGTCCAGACAAATAATTGAGCGTTTTATATCAAATTCTAGTGGCTGACATTGGTGCTCAGTTTCAGTAAAGCAGTTTTTTCCTTACTCTGGGTAGACAGTATACTTACTAATCAATAGGACAGAAAAACATAGACCAGTTATTTTCCAACTTTCTTATCCCTGGTTCATAATCCATGGCCCATATTAAAGAAAGAGCCTATTAATGATGAAGAGGAAGTAAGTTAACTTTTTTTAGTGTTGTACTGCAGTACCTCAAGAGACACCCAGTGCTGTAACCCCAGACAAATATCCAGGCTCTCGGGGGGGAAAAAAAGTCATGATAAGACAACAACTGATACTGAGCTGGAGAGTGTAGTGTCAGCACTCTAAAGGGAAGATCAAAATTTAAACCTTGGCAAATGATAGATGTCCTTCAGTGTTACATTTGATGAGTTTTCATGGTAGGTGGAAGGGGCGAGGAGAAGCTGTTGGCCATTACTAGGACCAATAAGTGAAAGTCATCAGCAGATACTTTCCACAGAACCTTAAGGATGAGATTGTTCTTCATAAGGGTTACTGCTGCCTGAAGACAGAATGGATCATCTCAGGGGAGGTTAAACTCAAAGTCACTGGATGTTGTTTCACCAGAGGTTAGTGTGTATTTTATAAAGGGATTCCAAGCATCAGAAACAGCATAATTTATAAAGTTTTTAAATTATAAATAGTGGAGATAGGGCTCAAAAAAGCTATTCCATCATTTGTTTAAAGTATTTTTAAGCAGCAGAAATAGAGTGAAGGGATCTACACCACTGTAACTACTGTTCTTTATTCATTCGAGAAAATTCCAACTAGATCTGAAAATTCCAATACTAGATCTGAAAACCCGTGATGATTTTTCTAAAATATCTTCACACTTGTCTAAATATATTAAGTAATCTGAAAATAGGAATTGATATTTATGCAGTATCTATTCATTTT
The DNA here is from genome assembly GCF_011762595.2 of Tursiops truncatus. Taxonomy (NCBI): domain Eukaryota; kingdom Metazoa; phylum Chordata; class Mammalia; order Artiodactyla; family Delphinidae; genus Tursiops; species Tursiops truncatus. The sequence goes on from NC_047042.1 coordinate 53,615,338, forward strand.
TAAAATATTTTTAAATTTTTAAATTAATTTTTACTGGAGTATAGTTGATTTACAGTGTTGTGTTAATTTCTGCCATAGAGCAAAGTGAATCAGTTATACATATACATATATTCACTCCTTCTTACATTCTATTCCCATATAGGTCATTACAGAGTATTGAGTAGGGTTCCCTGTGCTATACAGTAGGTTCTTTTTAGTTATTTATTTTATATATAGTAGTGTGTATATGTCAATTCCAATCTCCCAATTTATCCCTCCCCCCTCCTTTCCCCCTTGGTAACCATGAATTTGTTTTCTACATCTGTGGGTAGTATCTATCCACTTACAAGCATTTGAAAACATACTCTACAGGGAACATTAAAAAAATACAAGAAATGATCAACTTATAGCCACCTGATTTTCAAATAATAAATTGTACAGCTCACATTTGTATAAATAGTTTGATTTTAACTAACATTTTCTGAGCATCTTATATGGGACAGAAATTAAAAACAAGGAGGCATATAACACCTTCCTTCTTTATGAATTTTTAAACCTAGAGATTGTTTTCTCCCTTAATCCAAGGTAAGAACAGGTTGGTTGAAATTGTTGATTAAAGTGAAGGAAAGTTAAGCAAGTCAACTTTGGAGGTCAGAAAGCCCTTTCATGATTTCCCTGCAGACAGGAATATGGACTGGGTATTAGAATTATTCATAATTATTAGGAAATCAATGTTAATTTTGGTACATATGACAATGGTATTATGGTTATATTAGAAAATGTTCTTATTGTGTACAGATGGGTAATAACACATTAAGGAGCAAAATGCCATGATATTATTTATTTACACCACTTCAGAAAAATTAAAAAAGAGAGAGAAGTGAATTGAAAGGGTATCAGCCACTTCTGCCTAATTCAAATGCTTGTCTGCTGTGGAACTTTGATCCATAAAATTAAAGGAATCTTTATCTCTGTCTCCCCAGGCAATGTGTACCCAACTTCTGAGACCCAAAAGGGCAGATTGGAATTATAATTCAACTAGGAATTAGATGTTTTTAAGTTCCTATCCATACTGAACAGAACCCAATATATAACCTGTCATATAACCCGATTTTTCTCCCATTTACATTGGCCTTCTTTTTGTTTTGCCTTTTACTCCCTCCCTTACCTCTTTTTTAAAAATTTCTAATTTTTCTGGATCTCTATTTTTGAGGACTATATACTATAAGAGCATAACACAGATATTTTGAAAATTTAATCTATTTTATTTGGAGAATTTAATCCATTTAAACTGATTGAGATTGTGATTAATGATATATTTGGATTTATTTCAAATATCTTACTTTGTTCTTTTTGTTTATGTTACTTTGTAATACTCCTTTTTCCCCTTTCTTGTCCTCTGCTGGATTGATGGACTATTTCCTCTCATTCCACTTTTTCCTTCTCCTACTTTGAAAATGATAGTCTATTGGTGTCCTTATTATAGTCAGTATCCTAGAGTTTGCAACATGCGTATTTAACTTTTAAAAAGTTTAAAGATAATCAACGTCTTTACTCTCCTTCTAAATAACACAAAGACCAATAATGTTTTTATGCCAGCTGCCACTCCCTTCTCCTTATAAGGTCTTGTTGCTTGATTTATTCATGCTGCTTAGTTATGTACTGTCTCTCACCTCCACGCCCACTCTGCTCTGTGCTGAGACTACAAACTGTATTTCCCAGACCTTCTTGCCCACTGACTTCCTATAGTGTTATTAGAGGGACACAAAAGGGAGGTGAAAGATAAGAGGAGAGGAGAAAAGCATTCCTTCCAATTTTCCAGCTCTAGTCAGCATTGCCCATCAATAACTTTGTTGGTTCAGCTCTCAGCCTTTTTCAGAACTCCCAATACCAGCCTAGGCAGTCTCCCTCAGAGCAGCTAGCAGCCTCCAGGGGCATCCCTCTGAGAAGCCCAAACTGCAGCTGACTACTAAGAGTGGAAATGCCACGTGGATTCTAAAATAAATATAATGTTACAGTGACACCTCGTGGATACTGGCAGGAGAACACTGACCTAAGCATCAGTGAAATATAATATGAGATATACTGTACAAACACCAAAGATATTAGGTATTTGGGAACTTTAAAAAAAAAAAAAGGTGTCTTAGTTAAGCTAGAAAAAATGAATAACAAACAAACATAAGACAACAGAGAATATAAATCGGTGAAATCACTTTTATATTCCTTGTGCTACAGCATTAGATCATTCCTTTTTTTTAAATTCAATTTAACTGCTCTATTCCATAATATGAATGTACTGCGACTTCTTTATCCATTCTCTTGCTATTTAATTTGTTTTCAGCTAGTATTTTTCTGTTACAAAAAAGATTTTGTTAAACATCATTGTTGTCTCCTTGTGTACATGTGGGAGAGTTTCTTCAAACTATGTACCTATAAGATGAATTTCTGGAACTTAGAATTCTGCAATTTCTAGTAAAGTTGAAAATGTGAATATTCTAAGTTCTAGATCATTCCTTAAGACTAGCTTTCTCCAGTTCACTTTACTGTCATTTTAAATTTCCCAAGTTTAAAGACCGCATTTTTTTTCAAATAACATTGATCCTCACCTTTTCTCAGAATTAAAGTGTTTTTCCTATTCATGATCTATGTTTTCTAGTTATACTCTGTGGATTTATACAATTTTTATTAAAATCTTCAACTTGTCAATCAGAAAAACTGAACTTCTGTAAACTAACTGTTTTTGTGTGAGATGATGAAATTAGCACTGATATAATCATAGTACATCCATAAATTTTTCTAAATTTTCCCTTTTTAAAATAAAATTCTGGCCCACCAGAGCAACAGTCAGCTCTACCCACCACCAGTCCCTCCCATCAGGAAACTTGCACAAGCCTCTTAGACAGCCTCATCCACCAGAGGGCAGACAGCAGAAGCAGGAAGAACTACAATCCTGCAGTCTGTGGAACAAAAACCACATTCGCAGAAAGATAGACAAGATGAGAAGGCAGAGGGTTATGTACCAGATGAAGGAACAAGAAAAAAAAACCCAGAAAAACAACTAAACGAAGTGGAGATAGGCAACCTTCCAGTAAAAGAATTCAGAATAATGATAGTGAAGATGATCCAGGACCTCGGAAAAAGAATGGAGGCAAAGATCAAGAAGATGCAAGAAATGTTTAACAAAGACCTAGAAGAATTAAAGAACAAACAAACAAAGATGAACAATACAATAACTGGAAGTAAAACTACACTACAAGGAATCAATAGCAGAATAACTGAGGTAGAAGAACAGATAAGTGACCTGGAAGACAGAATGGTGGAATTCACTGCTGTGGTACAGAAAAAGGAAAAAGAATGAAAAGAAATGAAGACAGCCTAAGACACCTCTGGGACAACATTAAATGCAACAACATTCACATTATAGGGGTCCCAGAAGGAGAAGAGAGAGAGAAAGGACCAGAGAAAATATTTGAAGAGATTACAGTCGAAAACTTCCCTAACATGGGAAGGGATGTTTATTCATGCTGCTTAGTTATGTACTGTCTCTCACCTCCAAGCCCACTCTGCTCTGTGCTGAGACTATACACTGTATTTCCCAGACCTTCTTGCCCACTGACTTCCTATAGTGTTATTAGTAGGGACACAAAAGGGAGGTGAAAGATAAGAGGAGAGGAGAAAAGCATTCCTTCCAATTTTCCAGCTCTAGTCAGCATTGCCCATCAACAACTTTGTTGGTTCAGCTCTCAGCCTTTTTCAGAACTCCACCCAAGTCCAGCAAGTGCAGTAAGTCCCATACAGCATAAATCCAAGGAGAAACATGCCAAGACACATAGTAATCAAATTGACAAAAATTAAAGACAAAGAAAAATTATTGAAAGCAGCAAGGGAAAAACGACAAATAAAATACAAGGGAACTCCCATAAGGTTAACAGCTGATTTCTCAGCAGAAACTCTACAAACCAGAAGGGAGTGGCATGATATACTGAAAGTGATGAAAGGGAAGAACCTACAACTAAGATTACTCTACCTGGCAAGGATCTCATTCACATTCAATGGAGAAATCAAAAGCTTTACAGACAAGCAAAAGCTAAGAGAATTCAGCACCACCAAACCAGCTCTACAAAACATGCTAAAGGAACTTCTCTAAGTGGGAAACACAAGAGAAGCAAAGGACCTACAAAAACAAACCCAAAACAATTCAGAAAATGGTCATAGGAACATACTTATCAATAATTACCTTAAACATGAATGGATTAAATGCTCCAACCAAAAGACACAGGCTTGCTGAACGGATACAAAAACAAGACCCATATATGTGCTGTCTACAAGAGACCCACTTCAGACCTAGGGACACATACAGACTGAAAGTGAGGGGATAGAAAAAGATATTCCATGCAAATGGAAATCAAAAGAAAGCTGGAGTAGCAATACTCGTATCAGATAAAATAGATTTTAAAATAAAGAATGTTACGAGAGACAAGGAAGGACACTACATAATGATCTAGGGGTCAATCCAAGAAGAAGATATAACAATTATAAATATATATGCACCCTGGGGCTTCCCTGGTGGCGCAGTGGTTGAGAGTCCGCCTGCCAGTGCGGGAGACGTGGGTTTGTGCCCCGGTCTGGGAAGATCCCACATGCCGTGGAGCAGCTAGGCCCATGAGCCATGGCTGCTGAGCCTGCGCGTCCAGAGCCTGTGCTCCGCAATGGAAGAGGCCACAACAGGGAGAGGCCCACGTACCGCAAAAAAAAAAAAAAAATATATATATATATATATATGCACCCAACATAGGAGAACCTCAATACATAAGGCAACTAATAATGGCTATAAAAGAAGAAATCGACAGTAACACAATAATAGTGGGGAACTTTAACACCTCACTTACACCAAGGGACATATCATCCAAAATGAAAATAAATAACGAAACAGAAGCTTTAAATGACACAACAGACCAGATAGAATTAATTGATATTTACAGGACATTCCATCAAAAAACAGCAGATTACACTTTCTTCTCAAGTGCGCATGGGACACTGTAGTGGAATAACTGAGGACATTGAAAGGAGACGTGACCCATGAGCCCCCCCTTGGCAAACCAGGGGGCTGGCGAATAAGCCAGGACTGCAGGCAGTCCTGGATACTTTGGGCACTGATCCATGAAATGACCTCAGTATAATCAGAACACAAGGAAACGTCCTTGTGCTACTTTAGTATAATCAGAATGATGGGAACACAAGGAGATGTCCTTGTGTTGCTTCTGAGCTCAAGGACGAAGCAAGGCATGTCTTCAAGAAAGCCCACTGTTGCTTGTCTAATCAATAAAAGCATATGTTGCTGCTTTGGCATTTCTGAAATGTTAAAATTTTAAGTCTTAAGATGTAAAAATAGATAATGCTTAAATAAAAGCTACCACAGCAGGACAGACGGCACTGTTTTGCCTGAGCAAGCGGCAGCCCTCTACTGCTGTGTTTCGGCAAAATTCACCTCGTGTGATGAGCTTACTTTCGGCCCTGTCGTAAGAAAACTACAACATTGATAAATCACAACGTGGGTCACAAATCAAGCCTCAGTAAATGTAAGAAAATTGAAATCATATCAAGCATCTTTTCTGACCACAACGCTATGAGATTAGAAATCAATTACAGGGAAAAAAACATAAAAAACACAAACACATGGAGGTTAAACAATACATTACTAATTAACCAAGAGATCACTGAAGAAATCAAGGAGGAAATCAGAAAATACCTAGAGACAAATGACAATGAAAACACGATGATCCAAAACCTATGGGATGCAGCAAAAGCAGTTCAAATAGAGAAGTTGATAGCTATACAAGCCTACCCCAAGAAACAAGAAAAATCTCAAATAAACAATCTAACCTTACACCTAAAGGAACTAGAGAAAGAACAAACAAAACCCAAAGTTAGCAGAAGGAAAGAAATCATAAAGATCAGAGCAGAAATAAATGAATAAGAAATGAAGGAAACAATAGCAAAGATCAATAAAACTAAAAGCTGGTTCTTTGAGAAGATAAATAAAATTGATAAACCATAAGCCAGACTCATCAAGAAAAAGAGGGAGAGGACTCAAATCAATAAAATTAGAAATGAAAAAGAAGTAACAACACACACTGCAGAAATACAAAGCTTCCTAAGAGACTACTACAAGCAACTCTTTGCCAATAAAATGGAAAACCTGGAAGAAATGGACAAATTCTTAGAAAAGTATAACCTTCCAAGACTGAACCAGGAAGAAAGAGAAAATATGAAAAGACCAATCACAGGTAATGACATTGAAACTGTGATTAAAAATCTTCCAACAAACAAAAGTCCAGGACCACATGGCTTCACAGGTGAATTATATCAAACAGTTAGAGAAGAGCTAACACCCATCCTTCTCAAACTATTCCAAAAATTGCAGAGGAAGGAACACTCCCAAACTCATTCTATGAGGCCAACATCACCCTGATACCAAAAGCAGACAAAGATACTACAAAGAAAGAAAATTACAGACCAATATCAATGATGAATATAGATGCAAAAGTCCTCAACAAAATACTAGCAAACAGAATCCAACTACACATTAAAAGGATCATACACCACGATCAACTGGGATTTATCCCAGGGATACAAGGATTCTTCAATATACACAAATCAGTCAATGTGATACACCATATTAACAAATTGAAGAAGAAAAACCATATGATCATCTCAATAGATGCAGAAAAAGCTTTTGAAAACATTCAACACCCATTTATGATAAAAACTCTCCAGAAAGTAGGCATTAAGGGAACCTACCTCAACATCATAAAGGCCATATACGACAAACCCACAGGAAACATCATTCTCAATGGTGAAAAACTGAAAGCATTTCCTCTAAGATAAGGAACAAGACAAGGACGTTCCCTCTCACCACAATTATTCACCATAGTTTTAGAAGTCCTAGCCATGGCAATCAGAGAAGAAAAAGAAATAAAAGGAATAAAATTGGAAAAGAAGAAGTGAAACTGTCACTGTTTGCAGATGACATGACACTATACATACAGAATCCTAAAGATGCCACCAGAAAGCCACTAGAGCTTATCAATGAATTTGGTAAAGTTGCAGGATACAAAATTAATGCACAGAAATTTCTTGCATACCTATACACTAATGATGAAAAATCTGAAAGAGAAATTAAGGAAACACTCCCATTTAACATTGCAACAAAAGGAAGAAAATACCTAGGAATAAAACTACCTAGGGAGACAAAAGACCTGTATGCAGAAAACTATAAGACACTGATGAAAGAAATTAAAGATGATACAACCAGATGGAGGGATATACCATGTTCTTGGAATGGAAGAATCAATATTGTGAAAATGACTATACTACCCAAAACAATCTACAGATTCAATGAAATCCCTATAAAATTACCAATGGCATTTTTTACAGAACTAGAACAAAAAATCTTAAAATTTGTATGGAGATACAAAAGACCCCGAACAGCCAAAGCAGTCTTGAGGGAAAAAAATGGAGCTGGAGGAATCAGACTCTCTGACTTCAGACTATACTACAAAGCTACAGTAATCAAGACAATATGGTACTGGCACAAAAACAGAAATATAGATCAATGGAACAAGATAGAAAGCCCAGAGATAAACCCACGCACCTATGGTGAACTAATCTATGACAAAGGAGGCAGGGATATACAATGGAGAAGACAGTCTCTTCAGTAAGTGGTGCTGGGAAAACTGGACAGCTACATATAAAAGAATGAAATTAGAACACTCCCTAACACCATACACAAAAATAAACTCAAAATGGATTAAAGACCTAAATGTAAGACCAGACACTATAAAACTCTTGGAGGAAAACATAGGAAGAACACTCTTTGACATAAATCACAGCAAGATCTTTTTTGATCCACCTCCTAGAGTAATGGAAATAAAAACAAAAATAAACAAATGGGACCTAATGAAACTTAAAAGTTTTTGCACGGCAAAGGAAACCATAAAAAAGACGAAAAGACAACCCTCAGAATGGGAGAAAATATTTTCAAATGAATCAACGGACAAAGCATTAATCTCCAAAATATATAAACAGCTCATGCAGCTCAATATTAAAAAAATAAACAACCCAATCCAAAAATGGGCAGAAGACCTAAATAGACATTTCTCCAAAGAAGACATACATATGGCCAAGAAGCACATGAAAAGCTGCTCAGCATCACTAATTATTAGAGAGATGCAAATCAAAACTACAATGAGGTATCACCTCACACAAGTTAGAATGGGCATCATCAGAAAATCTACAAACAACAAATGCTGGAGAGGGTGTGGAGAAAAGGGAACCCTCTTGCACTGCTGGTGGGAATGTAAATTGATACAGCCACTATGGAGAACAGTATGGAGGTTCCTTAAAAAACTAAAAATAGAATTACCATATGATCCAGCAATCCCACTACTGGGCATATACCCAGAGAAAACCATAATTCAAAAAGACACATGCACCCCAGTGTTCATTGCAGCACTATTTCCAAGAGCCAGGTCATGGAAGCAACCTAAATGCCCATCGACAGACGAATGGATAAAGCAGATGTGGTACATATATACAATGGAATATTACTCAGCCATAAAAAGTAACGAAATTGGGTCATTTGTTGAGACGTGGATGGTGCTAGAGCTGTCATACAGAGTGAAGTAAGTCAGAAAGAGAAAAACAAATATCGTATATTAACGCGTATATGTGGAACCTAGAAAAATAGTACAGATGAATCGGTTTGCAGGGCAGAAATTGAGACACAGATGTAGAGAACAAACGCATGGACACCAAGGGGGTAAAGTCGCAGGGGGGTGGGGGTGGTGGTGTGATGAATTGGGCGATTGGGATTGACATGTGTACACTGATGTGTATAAAATTGATGACTAATAACAACCTGCTGTATAAAAAAATTTTTTAATTAAATAAATAAATAAAATTCTGGTTTTTAATAACCTTCTATTACTATTTGTGAGGTGTGTGCCAACTACCATTTTAACAGAATTAAATCACTTTTTAAATTCTTTATTTATTTTTTTATACAGCAGGCTCTTATTAGTCATCCATTTTATACACATCAGTGTATACATGTCAATCCCAATCTACCAATTCATCACACCACAACCCCCACCTGTCGCTGCTTTTCCTCCTGGGTGTCCATGTTTGTTCTCTACATCTGTGTCTCAATTCATGTTTTAAAATTAAATTAATATGGAAAGAAATTTAGTAGACTAACATATTAGAAAACAAGAGACTTAGTTTGCAGCCCTAAATTCAAGTGTAGCTTTCCTATTTATTAGAGACCAGGGGGAAATTACTTCAGTTTAATTAGCCTGAATATAATCATCTGTAAGATGGGGATTAAAAACATGACTCACAAATCTTAAAATATTGACTAGGAAAATGAACAGAAAATATGTATTATAAAGTATTATACAGATACAAGGAGTCGAAAAACATGTATGTATTATGTTTAGTATCTTTACTCATGAGTCTACTTATTTTTGAATTTTGTCTGAAAGAAATTTAAAGTAGCCCATTGCATGCATCTGGCAAACAATGATTACTGAGGGTCTAGTTTTTGCAAGATACTTTGAGAAGATGAATAATTTCCAGTGATCGCCTTTGAAGTTTTATAATATTTTTGAGGATTCACATACACTTAATAAGCTAAATTACAAAAAAAGAGATTTAACTAATCCTTAGGTGTCATCACGGAAGAAGAGTTCACCTGAGTTTGGGGTAGAACATAGATGAGGAGGGACATTTATTGATGAAAAAATGGTGTGAACAAAGGAATACTTTGATTTTCCCTGTCTCAGTATTTACTGTTAATAAACATTATTATTAACGTTTGGCTCCTAACTATATGATCCTTTAGCATACTGTTTTTGTTCTTAACTATAACTTTTGGCTCCTATTTAATTGAGGATGCATGTTCAATTAGACTTGGTCAATGATTTTTTCTTCTCTTTTTCTTCTAGTCTTGCATTGTTTTTATCATATTGCCTTTCTTTAAAAATGAACTGCATAGCATCTCATTTTTTTCCATGTTTTGCAATAGTTTGTATAAAGTGTGAATAATCTGTTATTTGAAGATTTAGTGAAACATGTCATTTGAGGATGGCAGAATTTTGCAATATCATTAATTTTTCTTTTGTGATAATTCCTCTATTCAAATTTTCTACCTCTTCTTCAGTCTATTTTGTCCAAATGTATTTCTTAAAAATTATCTGGATTTCTAGTTTTTCAAATTTATTGTTAGCATAGCTGCAATAATGCTGTACAATAAACCACTCCAAACTTAGTGATATAGGCAACATTTAATCCAGCTCACACACCTGTAAGACAGTTGGACACTGGCTGATCTCTGGGCTCAGCTGGGCTTGGCTCCATATCTGAGGGTATGTCTCATAACCTTCTTGGACCAACTGGCTACCCAAGATGTTGTTCCCATGGTGATGGCAAAAGTACAAGTTGGATAAGTGGAAATAGGTGATGCCTCTTAAGGCCCAGATTCAGGACTGGAACACTGTCAGTTCTTGCTCATCAACCTAAGTAAGTCACATGGTCCAGCCCTGTATCAAGAATGGAGGTGGATATACTCTACTTTACCAGGAGGAACTGAAAATTTACGTGACAAAGCTTACTGGTTTAAGAAGGGGTAAAGAATTAAGAACAATTATACAATCCACCATAAATTGTGTTAAAATGTATATTCCTCTTTTTTGCAGGGGGGGCTCCCATCGCTCTCTCCTCTTTGGTAAATCACACCCAAGAGTTTTCTACAATATTAGATTCCTTAAATAACTGACTTCTGATTTTATTAATGAATTCAAATTAATTTTTTGGTTTGTTTTATCTTTGTGGTCTATTGCATGGTCAATTTTCAAAGATATTCTATGTTGAAAAGAATGTGCATTCCTGTTTGCTGAGTGCACAGTAGTCTGTGTATTAGATTCTGCTTGTTGATGACGTCAGTCTAGCCTTCTCTATTCTTATTTTCTGCCTAATTGATCTATTACTGTCTGTGAGAGATGTGTAAAAACTGCCAGCAGGCTGTACTAGTCCATTCCTCCTTGTAGCTCTATCTGTTTTGTTTCATGAAATCTGAGACTGTACTGTTCCTGCATAAAAGTTAATGACTACTAGGCATTCTTGGTAATCTGGGGTGTTTTTTTCCAATGTGAAATAGCATTCTTTAGACCTTTTATCTTGGGAGGTAAGTGAGAACATAAGCTGGTTTTTACTCAGAGGCACTAACTAGTGCTCTTGGGTATCCGTACTGAAAGCTGTGCAGGGTATGGAGACCTAAGAGATGCCAAACATGGCCTAGAGAATCAAGTGGAAGAAACCTTTCAAACCACATAGAAAAAAGAAAAAAAAAAAAAAAAGGAGAGACACACACAAATTCATGAAGGAAAATATTAGAGAATTAGAGCGTAAATCCATGTAATATGCAAACAAACATTCCAGAAACAAAAGAAGGAACAGGTTATAATTAAAGAAATAATAGAAGAATTTTTCCCAGGGCTGAAGGAAGACCTCGACAAGATCCAGGAAGGACTGATTTAACACATATATACACTATGGAGAACAGTATGGAGGTTCCTTAAAAAACTAAAAATAGAGCTACCATATGATCCAGCAATCACACTCCTGGGCATATATACGGAAAAGACAAAAAACTCTAATTCTAAAAGATACATGCACCCCAATGTTCACAGCAGCACTATTTAAAATAGCCCAGACATGGAAGCAACCTAAATGTCCATTGACAGATAAATGGATAAAGAAGATGTGATATATACATATAGATATATAGATATAGATATAAAATGGAATATTACTGTTATAAGAAAGAATGAAAAATAATGCCATTTGCAGCAACATGGATGGACCTAGAGATTATCATACTAAATGAAGTAAGCCAGACAAAGAATGACAAATAGCATATGATATCACTTATATGTGGAATGTAAAAAAATGATACAAATGAACTTATTTACAAAACAGAAAGAGACTCATAGACATAGAAAACAAATTAATGGTTACCAAAGGGTAAGGGTGGGATAGAGATAAATTAGGAATTTGGGATTAACAGTTACACACTACTATATATAAAATAGATAAACAACAAGGACCTACTGTAGAGCACAGGAAATTATATTCAATATCTTTTAATAACCTATAACAAAAGAATTTGAAAAAGAATATATAAATATCAATACCTATATATGTGTGTATATATATATAGCTGAATCACTTTGCTGTACACCTGAAACACTGTAAATCAACTACACTTCAATAAAAAATAAATAAAAATAAAGTATACACACACACACACACATATGTATGTATATACACACTTCATGGTACATTCTACAAATTCCTAAACTCCAAGGAATAAGGGAAGCATTCAGAAAGGAGAAACGAGTTGCCTATTGATAAGATTGGCAATGAACATCTCATCTGCAATGTTAGAAGACAGATCGGCATCCAAAGACCGGTGAGAGAAAAGTCCTGGAGCCCAACTATCCCATGTCACACATATCAATAGATTTGTGGCCATGCAAGGATTCAGAAAATATATCTGATTTAAGGAAAGACTCAAGGAAAGATTCCCAACAATAAATGAATGTGAATAGAATAGTTAAAATACGGGCCTATGAAGAAGAGAGGAAGAGAGTAGTAAGCAATGTACTTTGCAATGTAACTGAACTTAAATTTAAATGACTAATGATAAACTGGGGATACAAAAAAATAAGTAAAAATAGGGAGCATTGCAATATAAAATTAAAATTATAATAAATTTATTAAATAAATACAGTTCAATAAAATTAAAATTTTAGTCTCTCATTTCACACGCTCAATAGCCACATGTGATTATTGAGTATGGTATTGTATGACACAGATACAGAATATTTCCAGCACGGCAAAAAGTTCTATTGAACTGCTGTGGTTCCAATTCATTATTACCCACAATGTGCCAGGAACTGGTTAAACACTTTACATGCGAGCACTAAAACATCAGTGATGTAAGATTTACTATTCCTTTAAAATACTATAGTTACACGATTAAGCGGGCTTTTACTCTGGGCAGTTAGAGAAAAGGGGTGTCTTTTACTCCCAAGTGAAGATTCTAGTCTTCAAATTCTTTCCCATCCATCTTAAGAAAATAGAAATAATACTTCTTAGTTATATATATTGTTATAAACAATCATTTCCACATCCTTGGAGATCTGAGTTCTCTCTAAGGCAGAGATTTTTAAATCATGAAGTGACACACTCAGATGAGAGTTAAAAGAAAGCTGAGACCTTAATCTGGCAAAGGTTACTGCTCATTTCTTCCTGATATGTTAGACCTGTCAGCAATTCAACTTCAGGAAATGGTGAAAGAATGGCAGTTACTTATCTAGACTATTTCTTTCACCACTTCTCGGAGTGAGAATGTTCTGGATGCCACACGCAGTACCTTATGTTAACCTCTCTCCAGGGGCAGAGAGTGTCCACGTTGTCTTTTGTCTTCAAAGTATGAATACAGATGGATAGGGGAAGGTACACCACAAAAACTCAAGACCCTCTCTGAGAGGTATATTCAGATAATGCCACAACTTTCATTGGACGAGTCAAATATTTACATCAGGCTAGGCCAGCCCTTCAACGGCTTGAGCCATGTACCTTCTCCCAGGCTTGGTTTCTTCATCTGTAAAACAACATGGTTGGGAAGCTGATCACAAAGGCTTCTGTGATTCCAATGACTTTCCAAAATGACTATGACCCATAGCCTATCTAGAAACCTCCTATAATCAGCCATCAAAAAGAATGAAATAATGCCACTGGCAACAATGTGGATGAACCTAGAGATTATCATACTCAGTGAAGTAAGTCAGACAGAGAAGGACAAATGTCGTATGATATCACTTATATGTGGAATCTAAGATATGATACAAATGAACTTATTTACAAAACAGAAACAGACACACAGACATAGAAAACAAACTTACGTTACCAAAGGGGAAAGGGGGGGATATATTAGGAGTATGGGATTAGCAGATACAAACTATTATATGTGAAATAGATAAACAACAAGGTCCTACTGTATAGCACAGGGAACTATATTCAATATCTTGTAATAAACCATAATGGAAAAGAATATATATAACTGAATCACTTTGCTGTACACTGGAAACTAACACCACATTGTAAATCAACTGTACTTCAATTCAAAAAATAATAAATAAATATAAACCTCCCATAGCTCTCTCCCTGACCCACGCTGCTGCCAGGACCCTCAATCATTGTGGTACAGCTGCATAACTCTCACAGTCCTTTGCTAGGACTTAGTAAATTGTTAGGACAAATAACACAGTGTTCCAGCTCCCCAGACTGTCCATACCAGTTAGGAATCCCTCTTCTAACTATATAGTTCGGGTGCTCTGTTGCTGAGTTTCTTTAAATGACGTGAGGATTTTAGTGTCCATATCTAGGATTCTGTGATTTGAAGGCATAGGAATAAGATAAGAACGAGTTCATATTTCACTGGGGTTTTTATTTGGTTCAAAATTAAAACAGACACAAAGATTGGATTCTCTCGCTCTGAACTATTTCTTTGATGATTTGTGTTCTTGCCCAAGGCTGACTCTTATAAACTTTGGAGGGTTTTTCTACCCCTAAGATTCTTCTCTGGCAGCCCCTCTTCTGCCCAAATTCCTCAGGAAGCGGCACAATGATGGGGAAAATGTAAGCTTGGTTTAGCATCTTTGTAGTTTGTTTACATTTTAAACACCCATGTTTTAGAGTTGGATAAACCCGTTGGGCTCAAGACCTGGTCTGTAACCTTGGGGAAGTTACCTATACCTCAGTTTCCTCATCTATAAAATGTGGATAATTGCATCTCTTTTCCAAGGTGATGTTCTTGAAGTGCAACCATAGGGAAGTACCTAGGCCAACACTTGGCACAAACCAAGAACTTAGTAGAGCTGCTCTTTTCTCTCACTCTCCACTTTCACCCCTTCCATGGGAATGAATATCAAAACCATAAAAGTAAATTGTCTGTATTCACCTCTATTCTTGCAGAGTTCTTATTGAATCTTTATTTTTTCCTGATTTTTTTTTTTAGGCTTGGCAATACTCAGCCATAAATAAAGAATCCACGTTACATGAATAACATTTAAAAGCTAGCTTTGCATCCAGCTTTGTCATGGTGCACGCCCCTGGCTGCCACTACAAAGGGCAAGACTGAGACCAATGAGTCAGAGTTTCAGAGTTTTCCTTTTGACCATCTTACTGGAAGCCACTCTATACATAGGATCCTACCCCAGGGAGGTCAGCATTTCTCAGGGTAACTCAGCCACCAGTACCTATAAGCTTTATCTTGAAACCAACAATCATTTGCTAACATGCTATTCTCCCAGAGTCATAAACCAGAATCCTGGAGGGGTTTGCAACAGTGTTTGCGGTTTGCAACAATGGTTGGCAAACTACTACACAAGGGACCAATCTGGCCCACTTCCTGCTTTTATACACCTGGGACCTAAATGATACATACTTTTTTTAATAATCAAAAAAATAAAATAAAGAGTAATATTTCATGACATATGAAAATTATATGAAATGCAAATTCTGGTGTCCATAAATAAAGCTGTACTGGAACAAAGCCACAGCCATTCATTTGTGTATTGTCTATGGATGCTTGCATGGTACAGGGGCAGAACTGAGTAGTTGCTACAGAGACTGTACGTCCCACAAAACCTAATTTATTTACTATCTGGCCCTTTACAAAGTTTGCTGCCCCCTGATACGGGGCACAGACTCCAGGAGCCAGACAGCCCGGTAGCATAATTCAGCTCTGGGCAAGTTCTCTCACCTCCTCTGTACCCTCAACTGGATATAGAGGATGATAACAGCATCCATCTCATGGGGTTTTATGAGGATTAAGCAAATATATAAAGCACTTAGAAGAGGGTCTGGCACATATTACGTACTATATATGTGTCTGTTACTATTAGTTGCCACAATTTTTTGCATAGACTAAAACAGCAGCAGCTTACCAATTTGTTAGCAATAATTGTGAGAATTTCATTTGTAGCACTCCATTAAATTCAATTCTTTAGCAGCGGGGCAGTAGGAAGGTGTTAAAGACAACTGAAATGACAATGAACATAGATGTTTTTCCACAAAACTAATTCTGCATTCTTACAAATATTTTTTATGCTATATACTTCTTTCAAACTTGAGTCTTGAAGGAACTTACACTCAACTTTGAATTCAGCCCTCACCTCTATTCCTTATAGTTGGAAAACACAGACTTCAAAACAGAGGCTAAGAAACAGAATAGAGAGCCCAGAAATAAATCCATGCATATACAGTCAACTGATCTTGGACAAGAATGCCAAAATTACACAATAGAGAAAGGATGGCCTCTTCGACAAATGGTGCTGGGAAAACTGGATATCCACATGCACAAGAACGAAATTGGACCCCTATCTTACACCATACACAAAATCAACTCAAAGACTTAAATGTAAGTCTTAAATGTAAGACCTAAAACTTCTAGAAGAAAACTTAGGGGGAAAGCTTTGTCACATCGGTCCTGGCAATGATTTCATGGCTATGACACCAAAAGCACAAACAACAAAAACAAAATGAATAAGTAGGACTACATCAGACTAAAAAGCTTCTGCACAGCAAAAGAAACAACAGAATGAAAAGGCAACCCATGGAATGGCAGAAAATATTTGCAAACCGTATATCTGACAAGGAGTTAGTCTCTAAAATACATAAGGAACTCCCGCAACTCAATGGTAAAAAAAAACAAAACTAATAACCCAATTTAAAAATGCGCTAAAAACTTAAATAGACATTTTTACAAAAGAGACATACAAATGAACAGCAGGTATATGGAAAAATGTTCAATGTCACTAATTATCAGGGAAATGCAAATCAAAACCACAATGAGATATCACCTCATACCTGTCAGGATGTCTATTATCAAAACAAAAACAATAGACAATAAGCGTTGGCAAGTATTTGGAGAAACTGGAACTCCTGCACATTATTGGTGGGAGTTAGAAATGGTGAGGCTGCTATGAAAACAGTATGGAAGTTCCTCAGAAAATGAAAACTACCATATGATCTAGCAACCCCACTTCTGGGTATATATTCAAAATAATTAAAAACAGGATTTCAAAGAGATTTTACACCCATGTTCACTGCAACATTATTCACAGTAACCAAGATGTGGCAGCAACACAAATGTCCATCTATGCATGAATGGATTTTTAAAAATGTAGTATGTACATACAATACATTGTTATCTAGCCTTAAAAAAGAAGGAAATCCTATAATATTTTACATGATTGAACCTCAAGGACAGTATGCTAAGTGAAACAAGTCAATCACAAGAAGACAAATATTGCATGATTCTACTTATATGAGGTATCTAAAGTAGTCAAACTCAGAGAAACAAAGTAGAATCGTGGTTGTCAGGGGCTGAGAAGAGGAAATGGGGAGTTGTTCACTGGTATAGATTTTTAGTCATGTGAGAGGAAACGTTCTGGAGATCTTCTGTACAACACTGCATGCTTTTAACAATAGTGCATGGTACACTTAAAAATTCGTTAGGCTGGTAGATCTCATGTTGTGCTCTTACCACAATAAAAAATAGTAGGGAGAAAAAAACCCAAAACTCTACATAGGCCAAAGGACTCATATGTCTAATCTACGTTGATGATGGCTGTGGTATTTGAAAACAGTAATCAACTTCCTGAATCAAACACAAAGCAAGTAATACATAGTTTACTTGATATAAGACAACAAGGACTATTAGAATTTTCTCACAATTCAGGACTTTGGTTTTTAGCATTTGGGTATCCAAAAAGAGAACTTGAGAGGGAAGTTTATACATGAGTAAAACAATGACCCTAGTGAGAACAAAAACCAGGAACTCAGTACGGAGGAACTCGGTCCACCACGGTGAACAAGCACAGTACCTCGCACAGCGGGTGCTCCAATATTTGTTAAATGTTCATGACTCATTCAATTTTTCTGTGCAACCTCCATAGCAAATACTGCGAATCTTGCTCGTTATTGCATTTCTTAAAACGTTAAAATTCAGAAAAACATTCTGCGTGACTGAAATTACATGAAACAAAACCAAACAAAAATCTCACATCTGAATTGCTTCAAACTGTTTAGGTGAAAAAGAAAACTGTGCGAAGTAAAGAAAACCGTTTCCTGAATCAACTGAGTGAAGTTCCAAGTTCCAGCTCTCTCACCCTCCTGAATATTTACCAGCACACTCTCAGCTTGCGCTAAACTTTTCTTGCATAAAAAGCAGCTGAGTAATTTTGGAGAATGGGATTGTTTTGCCTAAATCATCCAGATAATTCAAACAACTCAATTTCTAATAACAATCTGGCAGAGGCTGCCCTGCCCAGTAAATGCTCTCTATACTCCCCAGGCCACAGCCTACTCACACCCAGCTTAGCCAGGAGATGACAGTATCCCCTAGAAAGGAAACACGCCCTTATTGTTCAGTGATAAGTGCAACCGTCAGCCAACGCTCCCCCGCCCTCTGTTCCTCGAGTTTATTCCAGTTTCCCGAGGGCGCTTTCAAATTTTGATTTTTCGACGAGGTCTCCTTTCCCCGGAAGCATCTAAGAGCTGCCCTAAAGCCTTCAGCCCCTTCCCCCAATACCGCACTCTGCTTAGAGCCCGTAGGCCTGTCCAGTAAAGTTATTTAAAATAAAAAGCGTAACAGAAGATGTCCAAGCAGGAAGAGAAAAAGAATACCCCGGGAACTGGGTTAGTGTCGGAACGTGCCATTCGTTTCGAAGGGAGGACAGTCCCAGGTGCGAATTGTATCGCAGGTCTGAAGTCACTTACCGGACCTCCGATTCATCAGGGCCTGAGTACATAAAACACCAAAGACCGGGCGGACCGCAGGAACGGGCGAGGGGCCGGAAATGGAGCCAGGCAGGGCCGGCGGGCCTGAAGCGCGTCCCCCGTGGGCTCCGGTGGTGCGGCCCGAGGCGGCCGCGGTGGGGAGGCGGGAGGCGCAGGGCTGAGGCACAGAGGGCAGCATGGCGTACCCCGGGCACCCTGGCGCCGGCGGCGGCTACTACGCAGGCGGGGTGAGTGCTGCCCTCCCGGGCTCGCGGCCGGGGTGCGACCCCTGGACGCCGGGGGCGCCGAGAGGCCACACGTGGCGACTCCGCCGGGGCGGCTCCCGGGCGCCCCCGCCCTGCCAGCCGCCTCTCCCCAGGCCCCTGCCGACCGGCCTCTGTCTCAGCGCCCTCTTTCCCTCTGTCCCTTCTCCCCTCGGCTGGCTGCGCGGGGCCGGGGCGCGGGTGGTTTTGACCCAAGAAGCCCACCCTGTGACTCCCGGATCCGCGGCGTGAAATCGTGCACATGGGGTGTTGCCTTCCTCTCCGCCTTCCCTGAGAGCAACAGCCATTTTAATCTAGAATGGTCCTGCGGTTCACTTCTCCCTCTCTGAAAGAAAGTGGGAAAAACAGGAAAGTCAGGGAAAGTCCGTTAGAGTCAAAGACCTCCGGGAGGAAGGCCGCCTCGCCCTGCGTCAGGGATGCGCGTCGTCGTGGGAACTGTTTCCAAAAGAGAAAGTTCCCTCGCCTTGACACACCTCACCCCTCCCGAGGCTACACCTGTTTCAAAACGCTTTAAAAATACCGTAAACGCTAGAAAAATGTAAGTTGCATGCCCAGGTTGCGTTTATCTCAGTAGCCTGCGGGTTAATGGGGGTTTGTAAAGTTGCTTCACTTACACTGATGTCACTGTCAAGACTACTCATTTTGATGCTAGCTGCCGGTTTTTAAATTATAACGGGGTGAGAATGGGAGAAAGGGGAGGAGTGATTGCAGGTAGAGAATTCCGGGTGGCAAACGACTGACAGCGAAGGCCTGGCAATTGCCTGGCTTTGCATGAGGCACTCAGTGGTGAAAGAATAAAACTTGGTCAGCGGAATGATGCATTTGTTTCCTGTCTTACAGTATGGAGGGGCTCCCGGAGGGCCTGCGTTTCCCGGACAAACTCAGGATCCGCTGTATGGTTACTTTGCTGCTGTAGCTGGACAGGTTAGCTTTTCCCTTTAACATTAAAGGACTGTCAGATTCTACATTTGTATTAACCTTAGTTCGAGTGGCACAGAAAAACAGCCTTTCCTCTGGAAAAGAATTCCTTTGCTTCCGCACAAGAAAAAAAAAAAAAAAGAGAAGTTCACAGGCAGTTATTTTTGAATATTCAGAACAAATAAGGACAAAGGGTTACTCGTGTTTATGTTACTTTCAGAACTAAACTTGTGATTGAATTAGGGTCAGATTCAACAGAACAGGCTAGTATAAATGTGCTTTGAAGATATGTAAGGTAGAAAGATGTCTTTAGAACTGAATTGTCAGGGTCCATAGTGGTTTCCAGAGAAGAAATACCAGATCTGCTGAACGTTAAACCCTTCTTTGTACAATTAAAAGCATGTGGTACTAGTAATTCTGTAGCCAGATTCTAGGGGACACTTCCTCTGGGTAGAGTTTGATTGTTAATCAGTTACCCCCTTAGGAAATAGGTATGTATGGTAAAAACCCACCAGCTTCAAAATAAGAAAGGTACTATATTCTTCTTACTATCAGGAAGTTAATCTTCTGAACAGTTTAGTTCCTCTTTGATGCAGATGCTGTTACCAGGTCACATCTTTCATGTCCTTATCAGGTGTTGTTGTGGTCTGTTGACCCAGAGAGAGAATTAAGGTCAGCACCCCAAGACCATTCACTTCTTTACATTCTAAGTCATATGACAGGCGGTAGTGCATCTTGAGGGAGGCCCCTTCCCCAGCTCCCAGGTCAGTGAATGTATATGGTAAATACACTGTTGGTATAACCCAAACATGTCCAGAGGGGGTGTCTGTGCTTATGAATTCAACTTAGCTTTGTTTTGATCAAAAGCTAGAAATAACACGATCTGAATGTGAAAATGCCTTAGACTATTATGGAATTACAGCCACCTTTTAGAATAGCACTCTAAGAAATACCATTTGAGAAACACTGGAAAATTGAGTCTAAAACTGAAAGAGCTGCCCCTTAAGTATCTGCTTCATCTGTTAGTGATCAGTATCTTTGAAACCACAAGACACGGCAAAGCTCAAGACTCCTTATTCTTAGATTGCCTGTGCCTGCAGCCATGTAAGTGACCCCCCCTGCTTAGCTTTCAGCAGCCCTGGCCTGCAGCAGCATGCCCATCGTTTTTCACATTATTGATCATGCCCCTCGTCTAGAACATATAATAGTCATGGACTTGAGGATTGAGGTATTTTATTTTAAAATCCCTATAAATAACATGTATCTAATTCTGACCTAGGTCAGCCAGTGAATAAGCACGGGGAACCTCTGTCTCCCAGGTATAATCGTGATCCAAAAAAAAAAACAGTTCATCACATCATAAGCAAAGGTGATCACAGAGGACGCTTTCTGTGGGAACCAGACTTTTCATTTACTGATGTCATCTGTGTACCCTGCTCTCCACACACCCTGACAAAAAAAAGCTAGAAAGAGTAATAAGACTTTTAATCAACTACATAAATAATTTTAAAATGCTTGCTTTGGCAGATTCCTAGCTCAGACTGAGAGTAGTTCAAGACAGAAACTAGTTTTATTCATATCTCAGTGGAAGAAACTGAATTCACCTCACTGTTTTATTAAAAGAGGAATCTTATACTTGCGAACATTTATGCCAAGTCTAATTTGGGAATTTAGTACTACCAATACCTTTTCATCATTTCCTCTAAAGTATAGGTGTAAGCAGCTTTCAGACTTGGTTAATTCTTGTGTAATGATTATTTAAAATAAAGCCTGACATTGAATGCCCACTTTACCTAAGGTATTAAGAAATGTATTTTTTGTTTATGGTCCTAATTATACATTTGTGGAAGAGGCCCTAACAATTTGTCTTTCTTTCTGTAATTAAATTGTTATGGGAAGTAGGGTGAGGAAAAAGAATGCCTACTTTTAGCAGGCATCCCTTTAAAAAAGTCTCATGCATGATAATATTCATTTTCTTTACCATTATTGCTACACTGAATACTGAATGTAAAGAACTAGAAAGTACAAATCACGATTGTGATTCCTTTTCCTATTTTTTTTTTTTTAAAGGATGGACAAATAGATGCTGATGAATTGCAGAGATGCCTGACACAGTCGGGCATTGCTGGAGGATACAAACGTAAGTTAGGAGCCCCAAAGTGTCTCTAGAAGTACTCTTGTATTTCATATTTCAGATGTTACTTGTGATTATTATAGCCTTCAAGGAATCTGAGCTTTTCTGATCCAGCAAAGTTAAGAATTTCAAAAGCTGAATTCGGTTGGTTCTTTTGTATTTTAAAATGTTAATTTGAAAACAGTTCTTACTGAATCATTCCACACTACCCACCGATTTCGTGGGTTTCTTGGATTTGGGTTCCATGTATCTGGAACCGTTCAAACCAATGACAGTCTGTATGGCCTCCTCAGAAAATGAGGTAAGGTGCTGAAATGAAATCCACCAGGTCAGGTGTTGTTAATGATAGGAGCTAACATTCACTGCTGACTGTTTGCCAAGAGCTTATTCTGTCTCTGAGCCTGGTGGCACTTAGGGCTTTGAGTGGCCTGTCCTGCATGCCTAGTTCTGAGTAGTTGGTCCTACCCTCCCTTTTCCCCGGTGCCTGGTCCCCAACCCCTAGTCCTCAGGGAGCCAGTTCTGCACTCCTGGTCTCAACTCCTGGCAGCATGAACGCTCACCTTGACATCCCCTAGGTCTTTCCTCTTTCTACATCAGGCTAAGTAAGACGTGCCCTTCCTAATTTCTAAACTCTTTACAGTAATCCTCCTTCCTGCCACCCCCCAGTTCCTCACAGACTGCCCCTGTACTTACACCTGCTTCCTGCCTTTTGACTCTGCATGAGCTGCAGAGAGGGAACTCCTGCCAAGATGCTGCATCCCACACATGCCACATGCTTCTCTTCAAATCATGTCTTGACCATGATAGAGAATAGTGTCTTGGCTAATGTACATGACCTACCAACTTCTCTGCCAGTTGTTAATTGAGACAGAACATCAGATCGAAGACTCAACTTCCCAGTAAGCTGTGAATTAAAACACTCAAACTAGGGAATTCCCTGGCTGTCCAGTGGTTAGGACTTGGTGCTTTCACTGCGGTGGCCCCGGGTTTGATCCCTGTTTGGGAACTAAGATCCCTTAAGAAAAAAAAAAAAAACAACACTCAAACTAGAATTCACAATTGAGGACCCGTAGTGGCCATTTTTGACTGTTTGATATGGCACAGTTACTAGGTGGCTCTCTTTTTAAACTATTTGCATATCCATTTTTATCATCCTTTGTTTTATGACTTCAGTATCCAATTAACATTTCCTAGTTGTGGGAATTAATACAAAAGAGGAACTTTTGCATTTCTGTCATCTACCCTGGTCCTAAACAAAAGAAGCCCTTTTCTAGATTAGGGAATTTTTTTTTTTTTAACTATTGTAGGCAATACATTTAAATCATTAGTTGTTAACCTCAAGCAATTGGAGCTGGTGAACAAAGAAGGTCTAATAGCAGGGTTTACAGAAGTGAGCCAAGTCACAACATAGACTATTATCTACACCCTTTCAGTAGAAGAGGTGTGGCTGGTTTTCAACGAACAAAGTGGGCAGTATATCCTTGGAGAGCAGTCCTTTTAAAAATTTCATTTGCGAAAGCTGCATTTACTAAAGATCTTAGATCACTGAGTTATAGAAAAGACATATCCTGAATCATCTGGATCATGTGACTGAATTAATTTGCTTGCTGTCATCTGGTTATGGAGGCTGTAATGAACCACAAAACCATCTTGGTTGTGAGATGTCAGAGTGAGTGTTGTAATGCAGAAGTTATACAGCCATTGGTCTTTTCAAGCCAGCTTCCAAGCCAGAAAGTGCGGACGGGCGCTAGGGGTGGCAGTGGGGATAGAGAAACCCGTGGCACCTTCTTAACCAGTTTAAGAGGGAGCAGTCATGCCTAGAGGTGGCGCTGATGAGGGAAGTTGCTCTTTTTTCCTCGAGTGTAGTAGTTGTTCCTCTGTGGTAAGGTTGAGAGAAACAACTGCAGGTGGGATTTTCCTGCTAGGTCTGTTACGTTGTGGATTTCCACTAGAAGAAAAGTTGTTTGAGGTATTTTAGCAGAATGAACAGGAGAAAGGAGATAGAGAGTCAAGATAAAATTATAACAAAGATTCTTTTGAAATTATTTAAAATAGGATTAGCATTAGTGAAAGCTCTTTCTGGGGGAAAAAAATACTATTAAAATTGAACAAGAATTCTCCTCACCCAAACTTACTAGATGTCAGTGTTCTAACTCATTGGAACAGCCCAGAATGGTGACTTTTCTGTTTTGTTCACTGCCTACCTCATTCCCTCCCTTCTCAGTCCTCTCACAAAAGAGGACCAGATTTCTGTTCTCCCTGGCAAAGAGCTCTAACCTTTTACTCTCCTCCTCTAAAAATCCTGAGTAGCTCCATGGTGCCCATATAAAACAAAAGCTAGACAGCCTCCCAGGAATTCAGTCTCCTCAGTGATGCAGCCTCATCTAACGATAATTTCTCCCCTTTCCTTTCCGGACTTCACTGCTTCTCTCTTTGCTTATGCAGGCCCCTAGCTCTACATGGCTGTCTCCAGATGTCCCAAATCTTTTCTGTTGTTCAAAATTTGGCTTAAATGCTGCTTCTTCTACGAAGTCTTTCTTACCAAGAAGGAGCCTCTCCTCAACATCTGGTAGTTTTTGGTGCCTCCATTATGGCTTACCATCCTCTACCTTGTGCACATGACTTATCTTTAACTTTAGACTGTCAGCTGGGCCAGGTTCTAGTGTCACGTTTGTATCTCCAATGTCCCTGGTACCCTGAGCCCTGCACATAATGAATATTTAATAGGCATTTGATGAATTAATGAGTATAGAAGACTTCCTAAAATGGAAAAATCATATACCCATATTTGCATTTTGACTTAAGAAAGATTGATATTTACCTAAGGGATTATACATTACTTTTAAGTATCAGTGAAAATCAGAAGAGTCCATTTAAAAACCATATCCTCCTTAGGCTCTTTGAGAGGGGTATACAGCTTCCTACATAGGGATGAGAATTCAGTCTCACGTGTTCATTCATTTGGCCAACCAACACATTTCTAATGGACACCTACCACGTGGTAGGTGCTGGGGTCTGCAAGCGCCAACAGTGCCTGGGGAACACGGTGAAAAGCACTGGGGTAGGTAAAGGGTTTACCTTTTACTGTAAGCTGTGGGGTCACATCAGAGGGGCCAGTAGCCCAGACAGAGATCCGGAAAGTTTTCCTTGCAGAATCGATACCTCAACTGAGGAGAAATGAAAGTTGAGCAGAAATGATGCAGACCAAGAAGTGAGTGAGGTAGGGAAGCTGTGTTCCGGACAGATAGAACAGTGTGTACCCAGAGATGAGAGGGAGGATGGTTCAATCAAGGAACTGAGAGAAATTGACCAGAGGTAGCTTATGGGGTTGAATGAACAGTAGGAAAGGAGCTGAACTGAGAAAATAAGTGTATGACCTTATATGCCAATTAAGGTGTTTGGACTTTATCCTGAGGGCAGTGGAACACCTCCACTAGGTCTTAAGTAGAAGAGCACCTATTTCCCTGGCTGTACGACCAAATTGGGGAGTATGGGTATGGGGAACGTGGAGAGTCAGGGATACCAGTTAGGTGGCCCTTGGAGTCAAACAGATGAGAGAAGTGCTGACTACACTGGGGATAGGACAGTGGGACTGGAGTTGGATGGATCCTAAGGCTGTTCGGAAGGTGATCAAATGTCAAGGGAGAGGGAATTGTGGACTTTCCCAGGTTTCTGGCTCAGGGGGCTGAGTGGGTCATGGTGTCATTCATAGACCTGGGAGACAGGGACTGGCTGCTTCCTGGCCGCCAAAAGCCTCGCTTTACATCCAAACACAGTTGGACCTGTCCTGTGGTGTCAGGCCCTCTGGAGTAGTAGTCCTTACACTGCAGCAGCTGCAGCATCACCTGGAACGTTTGCTAAAACCAGGGCCCTGCTCTGGTTTTAGCAAATTGCCGGGCCCTGCTCTAGCATTTCTCATTAGGATCTGGGGTGAGACCTGAGAATTTGCATCTCTAAACAGGTTTCCGGGCCTGCTGGTCCAGGTTGAACCAGCTGCTTTAATGTGAACATATATCCCCTGGGGATCTTGTTAAAAGCGCAGATTCTGATTTTGTTGGTTCATGTTAAGGGCTGAGATGCTGCAGTTCTAAAAGCTCCCAGGTGAGGAAAAACAAAGAGTTAATTACAAGGGAACACCCATAAGGCTATCTGCTGATTTCTCTACAGAAGCTTTGCAGGCTGGAAGGGAGTGGCATGATATATTCAAAGTCTTGAAAGGGAAAAACCTGCAAACTAGGATACTCTACCCAGCAAGATTATTATTTAGAGTATGAGAGAGAAAGGATTTCTCAGACAGACAAAAACTAAAAGAATACAGCAATACAAAACATATCCTGAAAGATATATTGAAAGGTCTTCTCTAAATAGAAAAGAAGCAAGAATCTATAGGAAAGAGAAAAGCACAATTGGAAAGTAAATCATTTAAATAAGCCAGTATCCGGATTAAAAAAAAAAAATCGAAAAAATAGTTTTTAAAGCGATGATAACTACAAAGAACAGCAAAAGGATAAACATGAAGATGTAAAAGAGGACATCAAAATCATAAAATGTGGGGGAGGACAGTAAGAAAATGTGTTCTTTTTTTTTCAGAATGTATTTGAGCCTATATGACTATCAGTCTAAAGAAACTAGATATAGTAGTGGGTTAACATAACTTGAAAAACAGGGTAACCACAAATCAGAAACATACAGTAGATTCATAAAAACCAAAAAGAACTGAACACAAGCATAATACAAAAGAAAACCATCTGTTACAAGGCCTGCACTTGCCCAGTTTTAAGACCAAAGAAAGAGCCCAGAGTCAGCCACAGAGACATCAGTGGTTTAATGGATGGGGGAGCTTATACATCTGAAGCAAGGTCCTGGAGCAACACCCCACCGTGTGCAGCAGAAGGTGGGCAGGACATGGCAGCAGGCTTCACTCCAGAGGGGAAGGGGAGACTGCCAGTTATAAGGCGGGGTTACCTCAGGTGGGCTCGTTCGTTACCAGGGAAGCCAGCAGAGGGGCACTCACTGCCCCTTTGATAAGAACTGTCACCAGCTGGGGCCCATGGCAAGTACGTAGGAAGGTCAGTCCTGTGCGTAGGGTATAGGTGACACAGGCCCTGGTCGGGCAGAGGATGTACAGAGAGCAAGAGAAGAGCCATCTTGAGTGGCCTGACCATACACCATCAAACCACAAAAAGAAAAAGGAAAAGAAAAAAGAACAAAAGCTCCCAGGTGATATTAATAACAGCTAGTCCAGGAATCACACTTGGAGTAGAAGAGTGGTCTCAATCTTGACTACTCACTAGAATCATCTGAGAAGCTTTTAAAAAAGAAAAAAAAAAAACTAATGCCTGAGTCCCATAGTCAGATTCTGATTTAATTGTTCTGTGGTGGTGGTGAATATACTTAACAAAAGTTTTTGAGAGTACATCTTAAAACTTCTCACCACACACACAAAAGGTAGCTATGTGAGGTGATGGATGTGTTAATTAACCTTATTATGGTAATCATTTTGCAGTATATACATATAGAAAATCATTACAATGTACACCTTAAACTTACACAATGTCATATGTCAACAATATCTCAATAAAGCTGAAAAAATAATAATATTTGTTCTGTGGTGCAGCCCAGGTGTCAGGATCTTTTAAAGCCTCTGGGTGATTCTGATAAGCACCCAGGTTTGAGAACCTCTGGTCTCCACTAGAGAGACTTCATACCTCCACACAACTTAAAAATCAGAATGAAGAACCAACCAACTCTTTCTCAAAAGTGTAGAAAAGTGTTGCCTCTTCTCACCTCAGAGAACTGTCTCTGTGGATCAGATGGAGGTTGAAGGACCAAAATAGAAACAGTTCCCAACCTTTTATTTCAGGGTTCCAGGATATGCCAAACAGAGGAATCTGTTAAAAGTAGAAAACCTATAGTTTGTAATGTTTGGAGACATTACAGTAATAAGAGTTAGCTTAGTTGTTTTAAATTCACTTTTGTTAGAGATAAAAATGAAGCTAGTGACAGCTGTAAAAAATGTTAATTCTGTGTGCCTCTTAACAAACTTGTCAAATTTATGCTAGCTTTGCCCACGTGACCATTGTCACTTCTTCCTAGTTTTACCGCTTCTTTGTACCTCAGAACACTTCCTCAAAGTCATTGGCAAGGTGCAAGGAATTCTTTATTTTTAATTTGTTAATGCTTAGAGTACCAGTAGGCCATTAACCAATAAGTGTATTCTAGTTTGGTTGTCTAAGTGAGGTATGGAAATGCCCTCAGAACACCCTTGAACTGTAAGTAAACTAAAAAGGTTTCTGAACAGTGGCCATCACTAAGTGGGTCATCAGGTCTTAGTCCAGAATGCTCTTGTTTAACACACAATTCTAGCAAGCTTATTTATCTTATTGTCTATGAAAAGAGGCCATACGCTGGTTGGGGTAGGAAGTGACCATTCAGTGTCTGACATTAAAGGGAAAAGAAAGAAAAACAAATGATCAGACTCCAGAACTAGCAAAACCAGCTAGAGTCAACTGTGAGTAGGAACAAAGCAGACTAACCCTCCCATTCACCATGGTGGATAATACACTGTGGTTCATTATGGTGAATTGAACTCACTATATTACAGTTTCAAAGGCAAGAAAGAATATAATACTTTTTAAAAACTATGTTATAGAAAAGTTTAAGCTTATCCAAAAATAGAGGTAATTATACAGTGAACTCCTGTATACCCATCACTCAGCTTCAACAGTTATCAATGTGTCGCCATTCTTGTTTTATCTGTAATCCTGCCCATGTTCTTTTAAAGCAAATTCCAGATCTCAACATTTATTCCACCTACAGATAACTTCAGTGTATACTTTTCTTAAAGACAAGGACACATTTTTCCCCCAATTTCAAAACCATAAATCACACCTAAAAATATTAACAGTACGATGCAAAACTTTTTTAAAAGATTTCTGTTAAAGTTGTTAAAATCAAATTTGGGTCCTGGAAGGAATCCTATCTAGCTGGAAAAAAAAAATCTACTTCAAAGCTCCATGAATTTAGTTCCATGTAGATTGAGCAGCATATAAAAATAAAAGTGTATAAATGATCACATTCCTAATTAATTTGAATGTATCCAATGTAATGTGAATTTTTGAAATTGTATTAATGTGTATGTACTTTTCTTGATTTAACAGCTTTTAACCTGGAGACTTGCCGGCTTATGGTTTCAATGCTGGATGTATCCTTTACCTTGATTGTGGCCTAGAGTATTTTTTCTGGATAAAAAAAAAATCCTTCCTGAAGGAATTCATCTAAGGATTAATACCCGGTAAACACAAAGTGACAAATGACCACAAAAAAGTTTTCCGAAATCATTAGCTTTCAAGATGGTATTTGGTGTGAAAAAGGAAGGAAGTTTAGTAAGTAGACCATTCGTTATTTAAGAATTTGAGGAAGCATCAAAGACAAACAAGTATAGAAACCGGAGCAGTCAGGGAGGCTTTTTCACCGTGACATCGATTGCCCTGCATGATCCAAACCTGGCCTTCAAGCAATGGGATTTTTCACATCACAGTTCTTAAACTAGTTTAGCCAGTGCTGATGGTATGGTTCTTTCATCCCACCTCATTTTCCAAAAGTAAAAACAGTGGGTCTGGGAGGGCTTACCAAGGGAGTGTGAGGGCTAAAGAGGACCCGGGACAGAAGGACAAGCAGCACAGCCTGGGCCACCCAGAAAGTGCAGCCCAGTTTGGTTGTTACAGGTGGCTCACAATGGCCTCCTTATTTCCTTGTAATCACATCGTATCAATTATCTTTTTTCCCCAGGGGAAATAGGCACTCAGAGCTTTTTCTCCATAGGCCCTTTTTATTATATCATTAGTCTCTTGTCCTGTCATGTCCAAAAGAATGTATAACATTTTTAACCTTTTCAGCAGAAAGAATATTAAATTCCCTTATCCTTGATCTT
This sequence comes from Tursiops truncatus, assembly GCF_011762595.2. NCBI lineage: Eukaryota > Metazoa > Chordata > Mammalia > Artiodactyla > Delphinidae > Tursiops > Tursiops truncatus. The sequence continues at coordinate 53,645,498 of NC_047042.1, forward strand.
TGATTTAATCATTACAAAATGTTGCAAAATAAAGTTGTGCTAATCCTTGATTACAGTTCAGAGAGATATGTCAGGCACAATGGGTTTCAGCGAGTTTAAAGAACTCTGGGCTGTACTAAACGGCTGGAGACAACACTTTATCAGTTTTGACAGCGACAGGAGTGGAACAGTGGATCCCCAGGAATTGCAGAAGGCCCTGACAACAATGGGTGTGTATGACTGACTCCACCTCTCTGTTCATTTGTAGAAGTAATTTTTTTTTTAATTTCTAAAACTAAGTGCTACATGAAGGTGGTTTCTATTTGTAGAAGTAGCACATATTCATAATTTCAGTGAGCCCTCTCAGTCCTAAAAATCTGGGGGGGCTTGATTATTTTTAACTGTCTTTTTGTAATCCTTGATTTTTTTTTTTTTTTTTTTTCCTGGATGATTTTTCTTCCTTTCAGGATTTAGGTTGAGTCCCCAGGCTGTGAATTCAATTGCAAAACGATATAGCACCAATGGAAAGATCACCTTCGATGATTACATCGCCTGCTGCGTCAAGCTGCGAGCTCTAACAGGTGTGTCCTTTGAGATCACTATTAAGCATGTCTGGCAGGATAACTCTTTTCTCAGAAATTTTTTTCACATTACTAAGTAATCTGCCGTTAAAATAATCCTAACTAAATTCCCTGGTGGTCCAGTGGTGAGGACTCCATGCTCTCACTGCTGAGGGCCCAGGTTCGATCCTTGGTCGGGGAACTAAGATCCCCCAAGCCAACGGCGTGGCCAAAAAAAATCCTAACTAAACTTTACTAAAATGTTTCAAAACATAACAAGCTAACTGATAACGTTTTTGATCAGAGTATCAGCAATATTCTGTGATTTCTCCCCAGAATGTGAAATACTTGAAAAAAGTGAAATTACCCATTGGTAGCTCTTTCCTATTTCCTCCTGTTGGAAAGATTTAAAATGGTGGTCTCTTTCAGATGTCCTTAAATGTAGCTATATCAATAATCTCTACTTTTCTCTCCCCTCTATTCTTTTACTTTCTTCTGTATTTTTTTTTCTGGTTTCGTTCCTCTCTTTAGCTTTTTACCCTTTTTAATATCTGGTTTTATGATTTTTTTGCATCCTGACACAAATTTGAGGGTGGCTTTTCTTACTAAAGTAAATTCTTTTCATTTAATAGGACAGAGCTCAAATGGGTGGAATATCTGATCACAGCTGTTTGTCATATTAAGGACTCCATCCCTCTATTTCCTAATTAAGCAATATCTATGTTATTAAGAAGTCGGAAATTCTGTGCTTCCATCACAGTTAAGGAATGGTCTCAGAAGTCAGTGCAGCTTTTACTGACTTTCGGATGAGGTGTTTCCTTCCAGCTCTATGTTGAGAAAGACAGTTGGCCAACTTCTGCATGTTGTGTTACTTGGTTGCATATTAAATCTATTCGTATTGGTACAGTTGGTTTCTTTGCTTTGGTCTTTTGTTTATGCTGGCTGGTTGTACAATTTAAATGTTACTGCATTTTGAACCCAGTGCCAACATAATTAACTATTATAATTTCAGATAAAATGCTTAAAAAAAACTCATAAATTTTACTGTGGTGTTTTACAGACAGCTTTCGAAGACGGGATACTGCTCAGCAAGGTGTTGTGAATTTCCCGTATGATGATGTAAGTCTCAGTAAATTTGGAACTGACAAAGTACAAAAATGCACATATTTTCGGTTTAGCAGTTGCTGCAGTTATGAGTACACTTTAAAAAGGCTTGTGTGTAAACGTGTTTATTTCTTCTGCTTAAAGGTGTGTTCTCTTCAGTGTGCATTAACTTCTCAGGTGACAGTCCCGCTCAGTTTCCAAGGACGGAGAGCTGGCCTGTAGAGCAGAAAGTGCATAGGCTTTGGCCTCAGAAGGGCTACTTAAGGAATATCTGAACGTCCTGACCCAAGTTCCATTTTCCCTGAAAGAGGGGTAATCAGCCCGGCCTTGCAGGAATGCTGCAGGAATTAGCAGTGCCCAGGGCCTCAGTGGTGTTGGAAGAATGCGAAAGAAAACTGAGAGCAAAGGCAGAGTCTACTGCTGTGTGTTTGGTGGTGAAGCAAACATTTCACAGCAAATACTGATGCTTCTACACTGAGGTTTCTGATTTGCAAGGGAAGGGTCAGCTATTCTGTTTCTGTGCATCCATATACTGGCACACTAGAATTTATTTTAATAAAGCAGATTTTAAGGGAATAAACCTTTTTAAAGGCAGTCTGGTAGAACAGTGGGGTAAAACTGCAGTTCTGAAGTTCCCCATGGGATAGAATGGTATAAACTGTACTGTTACTTGTATTTGTAAGTAGGTGCCTTTGATCATGACCATGTCTAGAGTAAGATATTATTTGGAATTTAAATAATTCTTTGTGCATTGGGGTAAGATGAGCTTCTTGTAAGAAGCTTTGATGTGAGAAACCCATTGGGTTTTATATTAGACTGCTTCCTTCAAAAAATGAACCTTTGGGCTTCCCTGGTGGTGCAGCGGTTGGGAGTCCGCCTGCTGATGCAGGGGACGCGGGTTCGTGCCCCGGTCCGGGAGGATCCCACATGCCGCCGCAGAGTGGCTGGGCCCCGTGACCCATGGCCGCTGGGCCTGCGTGTCGGAGCCTGTGCTCCGCAACGGGAGGGGCCACGGCAGTGAGAGGCCCGCGTACCACAAAAAAACAAAACAAACAAAAATGAACCTTTCCACTCATCATTTACTCCTATTTTGAAAAGGATTTTTTTTAATCCACAATTCAAATGAGAATACCAAAAGGGAAGCTGCCTAAAAATAAGCTAGGGTGTATTCTGTGTTCTGAGGTCTGCAGTGTAACGCTGATTTTTCTCTTTCAGTTCATTCAGTGCGTCATGAGTGTTTAAGTCAGGAGGAAGACCTATGAAGATAATCCACATTCATTCCAACTGGAGTTCTCCTTTGCTCTTTGCCTTCAGTAATTGTGTGCAAACTTACACAGCCACTTTTCCTTAACAGCTGTTGTAAAGGTTTATTACTTTATGTACAACTCAAGTTTTTAGTTTTGATAATATATTCTTTGGAATGTTATTAATATCAGATCCGGTCAGTTAAACACCATTTAGAACTTCCTTGAGCCATTGTTAATCATGCCTTATTTTCTTGCTAAGCCTCTTTTATGTAAATTTAAGTTGCAAATTGTTTAAGGCACATTATGTATTTTTCATTGTAAGCTACTAAAACCTTTTCATCAGACTACAGCTGTTGTCGTCCCTCTTTTAGAAGGGCTTTTCCGTGGTATTGAAAGCTTTATGTGTGGAGTATTCTCGTCATGTAAATGGTTTAGACCCGCTTGGATGCAAAAAAAACCACCACCAAAAAACAAACCTGGTAATATATGTCAGGAATCTCCTGAGTGGAAATTTAACTCAGCTTAAAGGCTTACAGATATTTTGATGGCTGTATAAATGGAAACTGGTTGAATAATTTGAGTGGCAAATACTGCCTGTCATCAGGTTCCTTCTTGTCATCATCCATGTAGACCTTTGCTAACTATACTTAAAAATCTTGAACATTATGAGCTTAACTATGTAAAAAGGAAAATTGATAGGAAAAGACTAAAGGAATGTATGAAAATATTAACTGTGGTTATTTTTGGCTAATGGGATTCTAGGTGACTAATTCCCTTTATGCAGTTCAGTATTTTCCAGGTTTTCTATAATGTGTGTGCTTTCTTTTTAAAATCAGAAGATGCTAATTTTTAAACGGTGATACATCCATTTTGATATGCCATGTGTTCACACTTACATTAAAAAATATACAGAGTACAGACATAGAGAATGGACTTGAGGACATAGGGAGGGGGAAGTGTAAGCTGGGACGAAGTGAGAGAGTGGCATGGACATATATACACTACCAAATGTAAACTAGATAGCTAGTGGGAAGCAGCCGCGTAGCACAGGGAGCTCGGTGCTTTGTGACCACCTGGGGCGGGGTGGGGGGTGGGGTTGGGGGGGTGGGGGGGTGGGGTAGGGAGGGTGGGGGAGTGGGGGGGTGGGGTAGGGAGGGTGGGAGGGAGACACAAGAGGGAGGAGATATGGGGATATATGTATATGTATAGCTGATTCACTTTGTTATACAGCAGAAACTAACACACCACTGTAAAGCAATTATATTCCAATAAAGATGTTAAAAATACATATATACACAGTAAAAGGACTGGAAAGAGTATATAAAAATGTTGATGTGGCTTCCACTGGAAGTCAGAATTATGAGCTCATTTTCCCCCTTCCTGCCACTCTTCCAAATATTCTCTGACAAGCAAGTATTACATTTATAATGGAAGACATTTTTTGTTTTAATTTTTAAACCATGTACTAGTAAGGTCTGGATTCTAACGCTGGCTGTGCCTCTTACTAAATACGTGGTTTGATCATTTTAGATAAACTCAGAGCCTCAACTTCCCCATCTTGGAAAGGAGGTAATATATGCCTCCTGGGGTAGCCTGAATATGAAAAAGTGCTGGCATGATAAGCACCAGTAATGTTTCTGTTTCTTAAATTTAAAGCTGGCCTGGTTTGCTCTTTTTAGCAAAAGAGCTTAACAGATAAAACAATGAAATTAGTCTCCCTGCCAGCAAAATATCTCTTATTTTAGGGCACAACGTGAGAGTAACCGTTCAGATGATCAGTTAGTTGTCAACGAAAGAAAAATAAAACATTTTCTAAGCATCTTTAGCCTCATTCCACTAACTTTTTTCAAATATTGCATGCACGCTCTCTCTCTCCCCGTATGTATATATATATATATATGTATATACACACACACACACAGATATATACATTAACAAACATTTATTAAACCCTAACTTATGTATTTCTGTCATGTAGTCACACTCAGGCTACATCTCAGAATGCGAGTCAACCTGCTTTCTATTAATTTCATGGTGAGCCTAGGTTTCATTCCAGATATATTGTCTGTGAGGTCACAAAGCCTGGCTTGAGCCTGAGCTGTACAGAAGAGAACTAATGGGGGCTCAGAGGACCAGGAGGCAAGGAACTCACCTTAAGAGTCCCAGCACCTAGAGGCTTCAAATTCATCAGGCTCCTCTGAGGAAATCGTAGTTTAAGGAAATGGTCATTTCCTGGGTGACCAAGGTGGTAAGGAAGAAGGCCCTTGCTGACCAAAGGTTATGCACCATTCTTGCACCATCTGACTGCTTTGGTAGGTCCCAAGGTGTGTTGCATCAGTCATGGTTCTGAATTTGCTTTTGAGTAAGTGCTAAAGTGTTACAAAACTGTGTCTCTGGAAATAATTCAGCTTTAATTATTGATACCCTTATCTCCTCCACTTCTACTTTCCCTGTTTCTTTCTGAAAGCGTACAGCCTGGTCTTCAGTATGTCCTGCAGTTAGAAAGTTTCCTTCCCCTTGACAAATGTGACGTATCCATCCTCTTTCTTTAACACAGCCAAAATCCTCATTACAAGTGAATCTCGTGTTGCCTTATTTCTGTTTTATGGTGGGTTCTGTTTTACTCATTATATACATCCAGTGCAGCCTCACCGCCTTCTTCAAAACTCTTTTTTGGTCTACTTTTCTTAGAGCATGTAGTTGGAGCATAATAAAGCTGTGAGCTCAAACTTGAATACTTCAGTCATTTGGAGAATTAAGTTCCTCAAATCACCCCAACTCAAGATTTAATTTAATTTGGGGGATGAGTGCTTTATCATGGTGTGTCAAGAGATTTGTGATGATAAAGTACTTACAGCCCTTTCTGAGCACTTCCATAGGAATGTGGCCGCAAGAGGCCTGTGCTTCCCCGGGGACAGTTGGCATAGATTTGCCCCACAGCAGTCATATTAATCAGAGCTCTCACTCCTATTGAGCCAAAAAGTCTAGACTCCACTTCAGCGTGATGTTCCAGGCGGTACCGTCAGTCCACGAAATGGCATGTGAGCGAGAACTAATGCTATCTCTGATCTAGACTTCGCTTTTGCTTCGCTGAGTGTGTTACTGTTTCAGTGTTTATCTTAGTGGATTATTATATGCCTAAAATACTATAAATTGAAGAAATGGAGCTATATGTAATCACCCTTTTTTTAATCTCATAATAAATGTACAAACCCTTAGTCAATGACTTCTGTTTTTCTCACATTAAAACAGTACTTTACTTATAACTGCTTTTTTCCTCAGCAGACTAGGAGCTGAAGGCAAGGAAATTCCAAGTGCCAGGGTAAAGACTGGTAGATGAAAGGGCTGCTGGGGAGATGATGAAAAGGCCGGGTGGAAAAATTCTTTAGGCAGTGAATTCATGGACCCAAACTGAGCCCATCCAAGGCGCAATGCTTTACAGTCTGACATAAGTGAACTCATTAAATAAGCACCACTGCCTGGGCTCTAGGACAGACTATAGTAAATTGATCCTTATCAGGGTGAGGGAGAAAGTGTTCATGAAATAAGGCAGGTGGATAGAGAAGACTCCATATGCCACCCAGCTGGGGCAACTGTCCAACAAAGTAAACATTCAGGCTTCACTAAAGATCATGGTATTTCTCCCCATGCCGATGGTCCATTCTAGAACCGCGTGGAACAGAAAAGAAAGAACCCCCAGCAGCATGCCCACAGAGCTTCTGAAAGAGAAAGAGTGACTGGGAGAAAAGCAGGATTAAAGAGAGTCACGCATCAAAATAACATAAATCTTTTATTGAAAGTCACTTTATTGATGTTACAATGAGAGTAACATAGAAAAGCGTGGTACCTTATTAGCTTCAGAAGTGAATACTAATAAAATTGTGCCAGAAATCTGAACCTTAAGTTACAGTGACCTTTAAAAACAGCAAGATTTTGTTTACCTACATATAACAACTTTATAACTCGAACAGCCATGAAACAAATCGCACTTGATCTGGAAGGCAGTCGCCATATATTTCAGTTGCTGTTTGCCAAAACCCGGTAATAATGTTTAAAGTAGCTTAAGAACCCGAAGTGCAGAGTAGCCGAGAGAATATAATGTTAAAATGAAGCCAAACTATATACACCTGATTACCTGGTTACCGAAAGTGAAACGGTGCCGCCATTAACACTTCCCCACGCAGTGTCTTCCACTAGCTGTAGATGGGACATCACCCCTTGAAGATGATAGATGTGGAAAACACCAGTGCAGACCTACACTGGCTAACGTACGAACTGCTATGTTTAGGTAAAAACGCTCAGTTTTTAAAAGAAGTTGTCTTTTTGTGATGCTAAATTGGAGAGGCAAGCCTCTTCCAGCAAGTTAAAAAAGGAGCACGTGCTTATTATTCTGAATAAACCTTTGCTAAGCATCTCTGAAGTTAGTGTAAAAAAAAAAAGTTTTCCATACAAAACAAAGATGTTGGGTCATTTTTACCCATTAAAAAGACTGGCTGTAGAATCACAGTTTGATTTTGTACTGGATTAGAAAAGTGGGGATTCTCATCAGGCAGTGATACACATGTATAATTTAGCAAGAACTCTTGTATTATTACTGAATAAATATTAATTCCTATCAGCACTTTCTGTATTGTGTTATCTAGTGTAACTTAGCACCACTGTGTTTAAAGATTTGGGGGCTCTTTGCATTTTTTAAGAGCTTGACCATCAAAACACAAATCCACATCTGAAACTTCATAAAACGAGAGACTAAGCCCTAAAGTAAACGTATCATAGTATAGTACAGTATTGTATGCATATGTATTTTTTAACGAGAGGAAAACGCGCGTTTCTTCAAAAACTCATAACTCTTCAAAAGCAGTATTGATGAATTTGTTAAGCACATTATCTCAACATTGCTAGACTCATTGTATGCCTTTTTGTAAAAAACGAAAAACAGAAAAGAAAAAAAAAACACTTTTTCCCTGGTTTTGATTTCAGGGACACCTAAAAGCATGAAATGATGATGTCCTTAAGCCAAACCTCTGTCAGCCTTGAAGCACCTCCAGGTATGATACAGGTTCTATGAACGATGCAACAGGGACAGCCACACCAGGCATTGGCCCATTATGACTAGACAATGAGGCTTTACACAGCCAACACTCAGTAAAACTGCAAAGCACACAGGTCTGCCCTAGGCACGCAGCACCTCTCCCTATCATACCACCAGTGGCCGACCTGTGCTCTTCCACTGTCTTGGCTTCTGAGCTCTCCCTGCGCTTCTCCATTCTGCTCCTATCCAGGGCTAAATGCCCCATGACCTCCCAAGCCTTGCTGTTTCTTATCTCCCCTCCAGCCTGAAACACACCCTGACAACCAATCTCTCAGTGACTTCCCAAGTTGCATAATCCACGCCCAGATGCCAACAGAAGGCTAAAAGTGCCTCTCTCCCCTAATTCCACGCCCCAATGGTTCCCCGAGTGCCAGTTCAGGCGAATAAGTGACTTACCTCCATGACAGTGAAAGTTCCTAGTCAGGAGAAAAGGTCTGCCAGCTACTGAAGAGAGAGCGACTCTGGAAGTAGGAAGGGTCTGGAAGCATCTCTCAAACCCACAGTGAGAATGCTTACTGTTTGTCAGGCTATGGATATAAAGGACAAAAACACTAGGCAGGTTTTTGTTGTTTCCGAATGTTTTGTCTTTCTACCTACAAACTGAACCATAAGATGCCCCATTTGGGGGACTCTGACAAAGAAGAAATACTCCTGATTTCTAAGAGCCGGCTCCATCTTTGTTTGCTCCGCATCTGCAGGTGGGGTGGAAAATTCCTCTTGGAATTAAAAGCACCTGCCCACAGAGCAGAGGCTAGGAGCATGCCCCGAAGGTTCCCAGCAGGTGTGGCTGCTCCGACCCCCACGCCCAGACCCCAGCACACACCCAGAGCCAGATAGGCTGCTCCCTCTCAGCTGATTTTCACAGGAGCAGGCTGGGCTCCTCAGCGTCCAATAAACAGGGGAAGCTGTTTAGGAAAGTTCTTAGCTCTCCCAGGCTGGAGGAGAGTTGCTGCCTCCGAAATCAGAAGTCTTAGCCCTTCAGAAAATATCTCAGAGGAGAAAAATTCAAAGTTTGAGCCTCCAATTAAGCCCTATGTTTGCTTCGTATATATTTTAAGCTAATAGAATGAGAAATTCATCTTGACTCAATTTAAGAAAAGAAGTATTTGAGTGTCAGTTTTAGAGGAAACATAGACGGGATAGAAAAAAATAATTAGAAGCATAAAAAAGTAGACATTATGCTACAAATGGGAGTCAGAACGTTTCATGTAAAATTCATGTCAACTTACCAACTGGTATGATTGTACTTAAAATATGCTGCCCAGGAACTTCCCTGGCGGTCCAGTGATTAAGACGCTGCGCTTCCACTGCAGGGGGAACAGGTTTGATCTCTCCTGGGGGAATTTAAGGTCCCACATGCGGCTTGGCCAAAAAAAAAAAAAAAAATGCTGCCCATAGGGGGCGTCCTGGTAGCAGGGGGCGGTGTTCTATCAGGCTGCGGGGGCAGCAGGCCTGCTTCCCTTTCCTTCCCTCACTGCCTTTATTCAGCTTCCCTTCCCATACACTCGGCAAGCTACTCGGTAAGTTCCAGTATATTCCCTTTTTAAGTAAAATAAAGTAAAATAAAATAGTCTTCTCTTTACGTAAGGATTTATTATCATGTCGAATAACACAAGGAAATATTTAAAGCACTAAATATATATGTTAAAATAGAACTACATGACAGCAGGAAATGAAGAATGGATGAGATTAATAAATGAACAATTTTGAAACACTGAAAGTGGACAGAAATACCATATTTCCTCTAGCCCATAGGTAACTATAAAAATTAAAGAAAACCTAAGAAGGTAAAAGGTAAAGCAGACACAAAAAGATCTGAGACAACAGAGGGGATTAAATTATGCAAATCTGCAAGGGGATCAACAGAAAAAATAGAGAAATGTTAAGACTGTTTGGGAATTCAAACATAAATAGTCCTTCTGTGGAAGTGCACAGAATACCTGATTTTATCTTTTCAGCAACTTCTTTTAGAAACCCTATCAATCTTATGTTCAGAAATCTATGCTGGATTGACTTTACGCAGTAACACAATTTTAAAAGCCTTTTTAAAGCAAGGGGGGTGGAGGTGGGCAGGGGAGTGAAACTGTAGTATCATTTAATAAAGCACCTATATATCAACCTGGAAAATAGCTTTGGCATTTACTTTATTAGTCAACATTTTATTTTAAGGAAAAGCACTGGGTATCTTTAAAAAAATACAGCAACCACAAATTGAAAGGCCTCCTGATGCTGCACTGTTTGAGGAGTTTATTCCTTTCCACTGATTGCATGTGGCCTGGGGGCCACTTTCTAGCTGGGAGACCCCAGAGGAGGGTGCCACTTCCTGTCTAAAGAATGAGGGGCTGGACACAGAGACCAGTTAATCTGACCAGTCAGCTCCTTTATAGCTCCATGTTTCCCACACCTCCTTTGCTGACACTCTTAGGGGAGAGATATGTGTTGCTTTAAATCAGGGTTTACTATACTGTAACAAATATGGATAAATGGAACATCTCAGGCTGCAGAGTTGTCAATCTGAAGTCTAATCTACGCACAAAACTTCAGGAAGAGAGGAAAAAGGCATACAATGGAACACAAAGGCCAAAAAGCTGCTCTTCTCTGCTTAGTATAACAGTCCTATAGCTGACTGGGGGCTATAAATATTAGTTTCATGATACAAACTGTTATGTGGCCTCAAAGTTGCTCTCCAAAATAGATACTCAAAAAAAATTAATAATAATAATAATGCTGTGCTTGCGTTTAGTGCCATGGGTCCATTCTCCCTGCTTCAGTGGATGAAAAGTCATAGATATTGAGATTTAATACATCTAGAACACCAACCATGAGTTCACATATAGGTACTTCTCACAACTAGCCACTGAAATTATAAACTTGTCAAAGAATGCGGCAAATGGCTGTAAGAATGTTTACACATTCCTAGATAGAGTAGATACCTAGAATAGAACATCAAAGGTACTATAAAATCATAGTCTCTTGGGGCTTCCCTGGTGGCGCAGTGGTTGAGAGTCCGCCTGCCGATGCAGAGGACACGGGTTCGTGCCCCGGTCTGGGAAGATCCCACATTCTGCGGAGCGGCTGGGCCCGTGAGCCATGGCCGCTGAGCCTGCGCATCCGGAGCCTGTGCTCCGCAACGGGAGAGCCCACAAATCATAGTCTCTCTGCAAATAAAGCACTTTTCATTCAGTTCTATGTGAAGTTTATTATCGAGGAGGATGACTATAAACTGTATACCTCTAGAGCAACCATGTCTCCCAAAAGGCACAAATAATGATTTTTTCACTTGAAATAATAATCTTCATGTAAAAATAATTCAGAAGGTGAGGAAAGACAGAAGGGTGAAGGGATCCATTGACTACATAGCTAATCATTTGTGGATTCTTTCAAATGAGGGACGTGTAACCATAACTAGGAAGCATATTTACATAAGGTATCTTACATTCAAATCTAGAACTCTTTTATAGTCAAAATAAACCTTCTAACATTAGCCTTTTATACACTCTATATCAGAAAACATTCAGTGCACATTAAAGTGATCTTGGTCAAAAGCCACTTTATTTGCTACATCTTTAAATCTGTCTGCCCTCCTGTCCTTGGCTTGGGCTACATGGCAACATCACCCAACTTGAGACTGATGGATCATTTTATCATAGTCTCGACAATCACATCCCTTCCTGTCATGAAAACTGCTGTTTATACTTTATCATTTTGGATAATTAAACTGCTTTTCAAATGTTTTCAAAGACTTTCAGAAGAGAGGTCCGTTACGGAAGACATAGACACATAGAGGAGAAAACACTGCCTTCTAATGGGCCCTTTAGTTTGGGCCTCCAAGATGATTACACACGGAGATGAAATGGGTTTTGTTCTCGGACACTACTGGCAGAGATCAAATTTAGAGGATATTTCTGAAACCTTGTCTGCAGATTCCATTCCTCTCAAGAAAAAGGAGAGAAAATTAGAAAATTCAGAAGTACTCTTTACATCAGAGCATCTGATTGATCCCATTAATTTCGGAGCTCACTTAGGGTCGCCTCCCAAGAGAAGTTTTCTTTGAGAATGGCAGAGCTGCATGATGACAGCTATCGAACTTTGGTTTTAAAGAAGGGGATTTAGCATAGATTTCTCACTTTTCTATGGATTAAAAACGTAGAGAGTTCAGAACATCAGATTCTACCCCTTGCCGGCTGTTTGGATAACTTCACAGTTGCTGCACCCTTGGGGTTTTAGGTTTCTTTGAACCCTCTGCGACCTGTTGAGGCTTCCCAGCCCAGCTGGTAGAACCTTCCATATCTTACTTACAAATCAGTGCAGAATGACCTGCTGGGACTCACGTCCCACCGATGATAAATACCCTCAATAAACAGTGTGAAAGTTGTTTTCATTAAAACACGTCATTCATGTCACAGAGAAGGGTGGCTAAAAAGCTTTGTTAAAGAACAAAAGTTTAGGCCACAAAAGGTTAGAGTACTGGCAAGTTGGAAGCTACCAATGCATCAGCAGCTGTGGCCTCCTGTGTCTTTGGTGCATTTGTTTAACTCAGCAGGACACACTGCTGTGGGGCTCACAGGACCCCCCAGGTGAGACTAGCAGATGTGCTCTGGCACCGAAAAAGAATAGCCACTGAGGCAGGCGCTGTAGCCCCCAGAAGGAAGATGGACAGGCTGGAGGATTCCCAGGGAGCAGCCAGCTGCTAGCAGAGTGCCTTGAGGCAGTAAGCAAGCTGTGGAGGCCCTAAGTTCTGTTGGACATTTCGTTCTCTTGTTCAATTAATTACTCAATAAAACTGCCTCTAGACTGTGCACACTTTAAAGGGATAGCACATGGTTTGGACAAATACCAGTTATGGGGAGACACACATACAGCCCTGACCACTATATTTACAACATCATCCGGTCATAATCTTGAAAGACCATTCGATGGACGATGATGACGTGATTGTGACTGATTGTTTTTAGGCATCTGGCAAAATACACTTGTGTGTAACAGCTGCTTTTTTTTTAAATTTTAAAAATGTTTACATATGTACAATTGTCCTTGTATGCTGATATAAATATGAAAAGTAAAAAAAAAAGAAAAAAAAAGAAAAATACATGTTTACAGTTAGCATATGGGATATTGGCCTCTCAAGCTTTAAAGTCCTGCAGAAGAAATCCTATATGCCTTAGCCCAGCATGCTAGTTTCTATTATGGGATGTTGTTTCCTTAAATGTGGAAAACAATAAACAGAAGCCTCATGCACATAGCATTACTGTCTACAATGAGGATGTGCTTCAGAATGTCGAGTTCTGAATCCATTATTGTCCCTTAGGAAACTTGCTACATTTGGGTCATGTGAGTTAATTTCAGTGATATTTCTACATGTATCTGTCATGCGGATTATCCATTAACATACCAGTACCTTAGTTGTTCCATGTTATAGTGTAACATTTTAGTAGTTCTTTTCATGGTTCAATTAAATCTGAAGCCAATGACAAAAAGAAAATGGTATCCAGATGTGAGTCTCGGCTTCCTCTCCTCTGTGGCATTCAGAGATGTTTTTGAGTTGTTTGAAGAGCAGATAGATTTGCAGTGATTCAGTGAGGCTGAGTTTCTATAAAAGTTGAAGTAAACAGTTTCGATGTATCACATGTAAACAGCTGATCTTAAATGGATGTCTCCCATAGCTGCACAACAGAGAAAAGCAAAATTTCACACTGCGAAAGCAGGAAACAGACATATTCTGAGCTACAAAGATGAAAAAGATTCGGTAATTTCATCTATACTTATGTGATTGTGGATGCGAAGTCTCATAATGGATAAAATAAACACTCTAATTTTTAGTTCTCTTTTTCCTCTAAACCTGAGTCTCAACGTTTTTAACAACGGCCACCTTTCAATACACAAAACCCTCACATCCTCATTTAATATTGGGCTGGCCAAAAAGTTCCTTCGGTTTTAAAGTAAAAATAAAAGACACGTTTTTCATTTTCACCAGAAACTTTATTGAACAATATATTCACCCTTTTGTTCCACTACCTTCTGCCATTTTTCAGGCAACTTCATAATTCCATCTTCCCAAAACTTTTTATCTTTTTGAGCAAAGAACTGTTCCAGGTGCCTTTTACAGTCTTCCAGGGAACTGAATTTTTTTACATTAAGAGAATTTTGTCAAGACCGAAATAAATGGAAATCCGAAGGTGCAATGTCTGGTGAATACGGCAGATGAATCAGAACTTCCCAGCCAAGCTGTAACAGTTTTTGCCTGGTCATCAAAGAAGCATGCGGTCTTGCGTTATCCTGATGGAAGATTATGCGTTTTCTGTTGACTAATTCCGGATGCTTTTTGTTGAGTGCTGCTTTCAGTTGGTTTAACTGTATGCAGTACCTGTGGGAATTAATCATTTAGTTTTTCTGGAAGGAGCTCATAATAGAGGACTCCCTTCCAATCCCACCATATATGCAACATCACATTCTTTGGATGAAGACCCGCCTTTGGTGTGGTTGGTGGTGGTTCATTTCGCTTGCCCCACACTTTCTTCCGTTCCATATTATTGTACAGTATACACTTTTCATCGCCTGTCACAATTTGTTTTAAAAAGGGAACATTTTCATTACGTTTCAGTAGAGAATCGCATGTGTAAATATGGTCAAGAAGGTTTTTTTTTTGCTTATGGGGAACCCAAACGTCAAAGCAATTCAAATAACCAAGCTGGTGCAAATGATTTTCAATGCTTGATTTGGATATTTTGAGTATGCTGGCTATCTCCCACGTGGTATAACATTGATCGTTCTCAATTAATATCTCGATTTGATCGCTATCAACTTCAACTGGTCTACCCGACTGTGGAGCATCATCCAGTGAGAAATCTCCAGCACAAAACTTCACAAACCACTTTTGACACGTTCGATCAGTCACAGCACCTTCTCCATACACTGCACAAATCTTTTTTTTGCTTTTCAGTTGCATTTTTACCTTTCTTGAAATAATAAAGCATAACATGCTGAAATGTTGCTTTTCTCTTCCATCTTAAAAATTAAAATGGCTACACAAAAATTCACCAATTTTGATAAGTTTTTTTTTTAAATGCACGCTGACATGACAGCTGTCACAATCCAATCCAACAAAACTGTTTCGAGAGCAGTTAAAGACAACTAAGTGCTACTAGAGCCATCTTATGGAAAAAACCAAACGAACTTTTTGGCCCACCCAATATTACTTGAAATTTTGAATAAATTAAATATTGTGTCTCAAATGAAATAATTTAAAATATTATTTTTTTAAAACTACACATACCCTTATTTTCCCCAGGATTCTGATACAGCCATCTAGAACAGTGGTTCTCAACCCAGCTGTACATTTCAATGATCTGGGGATGTTTTAAAAATCCCACTGCCTAGACAGCACACCAGACCAACTAAATCAGAATCTCTCTGGTTAGGACTCAGGCATCAGTATATTTTAAAAGTCCTTCAGACAATTCAGTACAGTCAATGCTGAGAACTACTGACCTTAGGAAAGTGTGAGTCCATTAATACCACCACCACCCAATTAAAAATCATTGCTCTGGGCCTGTGGTCAGGCTATACACTCTCCAAATCCATCACTATCTGCTAAACAATTGTCCTCTCTCAGGAGTGGACATATCAGAGTAGAATGATGTATCCAGGGCAGGATGTCAATTTCGTAATTCCCTCACCTCTTCCCTCTCCTGGCCTCTGCCACCATTTCTTTTTACCAGCCCCATTGATATCTAATTTCTAAAATACTCAGTAATTGCCTTAATGGACTGAATACAAGTTTGGCATGATCAAATATAAGTGCAATTCAGTTCACCAGAGAAGGAACGCCAATTAAAAAAAAAGAAAAAAGATCAAGCTGATAAAATATGTTTCCAGGCAATATCATGTGGGTATAATTATTATGAACATGAACAAAGAAAGACTAAGATTAGTGTAACATAGGTTGCATCCAATTTCCAACCAAATCCCATTTTTACTGGAAATCTGGGGCCAGTCATAGTATGATACCCAATGAGTTTCTAAGGAAAAAAAAAAGGAGAAATAGCTAAGTGACTAAGTGGATGTTTCTCTACAGATTCTCTTAATATGTTCTCTTGACTCTTCATGGAAATATTCTGTTACCTACTTTAGGTCCACTTTATATGTCCTTTTCATTAAAAAAAGACACCAAATCTCTCAACTGTGAGGATCTTTGTGTGTGGATGACACCTGTTGGTGGAGACAAGTGAAAATGAATGGTTAAGCAGGAGGTGTGCAGGGCGTCTGAGGGAAAGAAGATCTGGATTGACGCTCAGATGATGATACAGAGTAGTTAAGAGTCCAGACTTCACCTTCAGTGAGCCCAGTTTCTTCACAAATGGTTACGAAGATTAAATAATAAATGACAGCTCGAAGAAAGAAGAGAGGAACAAAGGAATGACACTGGGGAAATCTGAAGGTGACGATTATCCCAGTGAGGAAAAAGGAGCAAAGAATTGCCAAGCCATCGCTTTTAAGAATAGGCATGACCTTGGCCGTGTCTGGATAGCTGTAACAGAAGGCTTGCTGATAGAAAGATCTGCTCGTTAGATTGTCCACAGACCACGAAGACAGCCCAGAGACAGGGGCTGCCTATTCTATAGGATTCTGCTACTTGCTCATGGGAACCAAGAACCAAGCAGACCTTTCACACAACTGTCCCCAAGGCTACAGTCTTCACAGCTGCCCCACTCAGCCTAGAGAAAAGGTCAAGGGCCAGCCATTTCTTCTGGAGGATGTCATTTTCATGGGCTCTCATGTGGGAACATCTCCAAAAACCTGCACCCTGGCATGACAACAGTTAAAAGAATGTCCCCAGTTAGATAGAACAAAACAGCAATGTAGACA
Source organism: Tursiops truncatus (assembly GCF_011762595.2). Lineage (NCBI taxonomy): Eukaryota > Metazoa > Chordata > Mammalia > Artiodactyla > Delphinidae > Tursiops > Tursiops truncatus. Next base: position 53,662,345 of record NC_047042.1, read on the forward strand.
ATTTATCAGGGAGAAAATGTGAGGTGTTCTACTTTAGCAATTCCCTGGGGAGGGAAGGAATGACATCAGCCTAAGGTTTCATTACCACATACTTATATCACAAACAAGTGGATGCCTACTCACAAGTCTTTTTTTTTTTTAAGGCCAAAAGCTGAGTGCTGGGAATCTGAGTTATTGTCTTCCTTTCCATCTTTTACCATTGCCCATATTAATATATGAAGGTAATTTTTTGTATGGTTAATAAAATACCACCGATTGTTTTTAAAGTCTTTTCGATTATAGTGATCTAACCAGCACATGTTTTCTTACTGACTCTGAATTGATCAAGTTAAAATCTGAATGATCCATGTTTACCTTGGACCCCATAATGTAAGTTCAGGGTCCAAGAGGCTCTGAAATATCTTTCAAAACCAAAAAGCCTAGGAACCAAGGACCCACTAGCAGATAAATCTGTCCAGGCTTTTAAAGCTTTATTTTTTTGCAACATTGTTTCTGAGAAGATCAAAATTATAGTGTAACTGACCACAACAGAGCCTGGACACCAATAAAGGTAATTATTCTTTAGTTATATCTTTCACGTAAGTTTCTGAGGGTTGGTCTGCCTCTCTAAACTCGACTGTATCTCAAATTTCACATAATGGATGTGTTCTGGGAATTATGTGAGACTAAATAAAATCATAATTTAAATGTAAAGGAGGACTTAGTATTTACATGAAACTTCTGATGAATCATTTTTATAAAAATAGTAAATTCCAAATATGTTTTTAATGTTTTTTTTTAATAAAAGGTTGCTAAATTTCACCATACCCTTGGCCATACTCTTTTTTTTTGTTTTGTTTTTTTGTGGTTTTTTTTGCGGTAGGCGGGCCTCTCACTGATGTGGCCTCTCCCGTTGCGGAGCACAGGCTCCGGATGCGCAGGCCCAGCGGCCATGGCTCACGGGCCTATCCGGACCAGGGCACGAACCCGTGTCCCCTGCATCGGCAGGCGGACTCTCAACCACTGCGCCACCAGGGAAGCCCCCGCCATACTCTTAATATTACAGATTTTCAAGGTTCCTTTCCTTGTACAGTTATCCAAATTCCACCCCCATCCCCAAGACACTGATCTGACTTTCTGTCATGGGTTCCTATTTTTTAAATCCTACTGGGTGTTATTAGCCAACAAAAGGCCTGAGTTAGCAAACTGGGCATGGAAATGAGGCTGGTTTACTTAATCTCTGGCATTTCAAGGTATATGTAAAAACTGATAAAGCAAAATACACTCTCTGTTTTGTCTCTTCCAGGTTGTAATATAGTAGCTGCAATGAATAATAAAAGATGTAAATATATAGCAGTGAATAATTAATATAAGCCAAATATCTCTAGAATTCATCAATAATTAAACAAATTTGCCAATACAAATCTGGGCCCAAAAGCCCCAAGAATCTACTATTTTCCAAACTCAATTTTTCTCATGTTCTTATGAACAAAAAAAGGAAAAATGGCTCTCTCTTTTAAAACATCAACTCACAGATAAACGATCATGACTGAGGATGTTAGCATATGGAAGAAGTTCCCACATACCCTGGCACTTTGTCGGTTCACTTTCTTCTCCTCATCGGGAAGGGGAGGCATTGGATAAGGGTATTTTCTGCTGGAGGCAATAGACCCAGTTGACGAAGAAGGAGACTTGGCAGGAGATAAAGTCCTGAGACGTTGAGAACACATGAAATACATATTATGTGATTGCCTAATATCTTTTCAAATATCTGAAAAATGGGTTCAGAAAGAACCCTCTGATTTCTACTTTCATAGGCCACTACTGCAAAGGTTTAACTACTGGGACATACTCTGTCATTCACAACACTAGAATGCTAGAATTTTATCTTCCTAACTTCAAAACTGCAATGGATTGTTTAAATATTAGTACACAGAATACTTTTCAGCTAGAAAGCCACTAATGAGGTTTTTTATAGAATAGATTTTTAAAAAGCTAAAATGAAGAAGGGATCAAAAAATACTCTAAGAGCTCATAGTGGTAAATTAAGTGTACGATATATTAATAGTCTACCTTATTTTTATCACTTAATGTAAAAAATGTTTTTAGTGCAGTAATTCCAATTATAGTTTTAAGATCTGAAAGTACAACTGATACATTTATTAGTTACTAAGTCACACACCAGTTTACACAAAACTCATGCATTCAGAGGCCAGTGTGTTAGTCGTGAAAGAACAAAGGCAAATACGAGGGTTTTAATAACACATTAGTAAACATGCAAGCGGTAAGGAGTGCAGAGTTCCAGCCAAACAAAGAGTCTGATGAGAACATACAAAAATGGTCTGATTAGTCCCTACAATCATCATTTCTGTATAGGGGAGGATTCTAAGCCATAGACATAGACCTTGGTAACTCATGTAGGGTATACTTGTCATGTCAATAAGGTGGCAACACTTTAATGACTGGAATTTTACTAAAACTAAAACCAAACACAACAACAAAATTTCTTCCTATTTGGATAATGTGTTCTCATCATGGAGATATTCCATATGAAAGATCTGCATAAGCTCTTGGTACATTATGCTGTTCTTGTTTGATTCTGCATGCACAGTGGTAATATTTGTGACTAAGCAGAGCGCACTGGAAGAGACCATATCTGCTATTTTGTCTTTAAAGTGAAAAAAAAACAGCTGAGAGTGAAAAGCCTCGATTCACACTGTGTCAATGAAAAATAAACATGATAATTCGGCAGTAGCTACCCATTCACAAATGTCACCACTACACATCCATGACCCCTCAATTCCTGGTGCAAGGCGGTAATGACCACATCACTGAACTGGTGGCACCGCCATGCTGAAGCACAGGTACTTATTTCAGTGGGGTGCGTTGCATCTGCTGTAAGTGACTGACTCAGCCTGCGACTGCTTGTGGTGTGGTAGCCTTCTGTAGGGGGGAGATCTAGTTACTGTACTGCCTGCACCAAATGAAGATGTCCTTTTCTCCCTGATTTTAAATTTCCGTTCCTATCCATATATCATTCTTTGCTCTGGTTCTGCTGTAGTTTTCAAATCAGTTTCTATTTTATGGACACTAAATTCAAGCTAAGATTTGAAAATAGTTTTTCCTACAAACCCTGAGATTTGGCTCAATTTTAAGACTCAAGAGTGATTCAGTTTACTTTAAATCTGTAATTCCTAATGTTTCCTCTGTTTCTGGAAAATGTCCAGAAATGTTCACTCCTTAATGTGAACTGTCCCAATATTGCAGCTGTTTGACCTCTGCTGTATTAATGCTATCCATCGCGGAGGAGATGGTTGGAACTTAGAATGTAAGTACTTCAAATCCTCTAAAGTACTATTTTTTTTAAAGTACTATTAAAGCAATGTACTACCACATCTTTTTCTAATTCAGAAATTCATGATTATTTTCAATTTTAGGAAGACATTTCAAATAGGACGATGATCTTTAGGAAACAAATTCAGTATGTGTAGAATGAGCACATACTTTTGTATGTAAAGATTTAAATATATCTTTCTAAAACTAGGGATATTAACCTGGGTTTGGATTTTAGCCTAATCACTACTGATAAGATATCCATGTTCAGAAAAACGAGTCAGGTACGCAAACAGCTAAATCTTGTTTACTTTAGGGGATCATACAAACTGAGTCCTCTTTTTCATTCTCTGCAGTGTGTGTGGGTGTCCATAGGATGAGGTATTATTGGCTTATAGCTTCAAAGTCATGCCAGCCATTCACTCGGCCATGGGTCCAAGTGACCAGCTTTGTATACATACAGGGCCATTCCAGTGAGGGTGCTGGAAGTCCAGTCTTCCCCTCAAATAGCTTTCCCTGGCCAAAGCCAATGAGTTTTTTAAAAACAAACATAGTGGTGTCCTCCAGAACCCCACAGAAACTGCACATTTACTACTTCTCACACTAACACACTAGTTTAACTGACACTTTGGACCCTAATGGGAAGAGAAACCAAGCAGCACAGTTTAGGAGGAGCAAGGGGCATCAGGTGTGAGGTTGGGTAGTGTGTGACAGTATCAAGGGAATTATCTTGGGGGGAATGGGCAGCACCAGAGCAGGCGTCAAAATAAGAGTAGAGAACAAGGCAGGGTAAATCAGTTTAGGGAAAACAACAAACTTCATATTTCACAAATGTCTACGAAAGACATTTCTTCAAAACCACCTCCAGGCTCTTTTCTGACCTTGGCTACTTGGTTGGTGGTTCCAATCTGGCTTCCACTGAAAACCAGGCACCAGCCCAGCTCATTCACTTACAAAGTAAATTTTGGACAAATGCTAACCGTTATCATTACTGCGTTTTTAAAAACCGTAATAACCATAGTGGGTGCCATTTAGAATTACACAGTGAAGGGACATCCTGTGCCAATGGATTGTGGTGTGTCTTGGGGCTACATCAGACCTCCTGGGTTTGCCTTCTGTAGATAGGCAAGGCCAATCTCACTTCTGTCCCCCAGAACAGGCAAAAACCAGGCCAGTCACACACGTGGGACACACGCCTACCACCTATTCACTCGGCTGTGCTCATGTGCAAATTTTATAGTAGTCGGTTGGAAAAAGAAGAGATTTTGGAGTCAGAGCCAGGCTCGTAATTCGGGTTCTGACACTTACTGGCTGTGCTATGTCGAGTTACTCTTTTGCTTCATAGAAAGGGAATAAGAATGCCTACATCTCATGATGTTGTGAGAAATAAAGGAACAATGCAGGCACTCAGACAGTTATTATCATTAGTCTCTTTCCAGAGTTACTGCATATCCACAAGATCACGGAAGAGAACTCACAAACCGCTGATGAAGTGAGTAATCCAGTGGATAATACCCAATAGTAAGGAAACCGTCTAAGAGCTTGTAAAGCACTGTCACCAACAGAACTGCCCCCAGGATCTAGGTATGAGAAGATAATGCTCTCACTCTGACCTCACCTGCTCCTTTGTGATGATCTGAATATATATTGACCACAATTTGAGCAAATGCTGTCCTATGAGAACTGGCTAAGGGAGCCCAAGTGAGGCACTCCGATCGCTCAAAATCTTTTGGCATTTGCTTTGCTCTTCATAGTGAAATGGATACAATTTTTTTTTTTTTTTTAACACTGGGCAGTATTTCAGACCAGTTTTCTGCGAAGTCCCCACATTGCATTTTGATAAGGATGCCACAAACCCCACATCCCGTGGGTGACTAATAAAGTGACCTTTGCCCTCATTGGTGGTTTTGGCAGGAGAAGTAGCCCTGAATGACCTGGCGGCAGATGAAGCAAACCTGAGCTTAACCATAGGGCTGGCAGAGCATAAGCCAAGGTGTGGGTGCTCTGTGCCTCCTACATGAGGCTTGGTGTGGACAGACAGTGGATGAAATTCACTCTGTTGCGTTAGAATCATTGCGTTGCAAGCCCTGGGATACCTCAATTATTCACCACTTCCACAAAAATTCTATGTTGATTTCCAAGTCTTACAGGCATAACCCTTATTAACCCCCAAATGACAGTTAACTTGTAACCCTCCTCTGAATTATATCTAGCCTTTAAACATATATATGGATTTTTAATAAGGAATTCCTCCTATGACTGTCCACTGTAGGACCAACATCTCATAGTACAAGAGGAGATAAAGGAACCCTCTACAATTGCCCTTGCAGCTTTGCACGTGCACCTGGGGGAGCTGAAGCATTTCCCCATCCAAATTACATTTAGTCATGCAGCTTCTGGGCAGACCTGGGGGCTGGTTTTAAGAAATGTGAACTCTTCTCTGGGAGCCACGTAAACTACTCAGCTTACCCAGGGAGGTGAATCAACTCTTCCGGAGTACCATTTCACAAATTACTGCTGCAAAATGCTAAGTCCATTTAGGTATATAAGCCCTACCCCATAAGGGACCAAAGTCATTGTGTTTTGGTTCCACGGCTAATACAAATTATAATCTGCCCACAAGCCTGAGGAAAAGAGAAATAGGACTGCAGGTGAGCCAAGATTCCAAATAACATTCAAAATCATCTTACCTGTCTTCCTGACGCTGGCCATCTTGGGAGCTACAGGTGAGGGTGGGATGTTTGAATGTGAGTGTATGTATATGAGGTTCAGTGCGAAAGTGGTATTAGCAGAGGGACGGGGCAGGAGGGAAAGATGGGGTATAAAAGCAGGAGGTATTTTTGTGAGCAGGCAGGGGTTATGCTTCCCTTGGGTTATATGCAAATGTATGGATCAAATTAAAACGCAGGTAGGTCTAATCATTTTCTCAAACTATACATGTCTAAACTAAATGGTACACTGGAAGAGAAAGTCCACCTTATATGGGTGCTGAGAGTTAAAAACACATACATATTTTGATAGCTGATAAATGCTGACCCAAGTCATGGTAATAAATAATCTGAAAGCTTATTGTTGAAGTTATGTTCAGAAGAGGTAGTAATTGAGTCTATATTGCTTCTTTACATTAGTTGTCCACAAAGTAGTCAGATATAAAGTCGATGTTGACATCTAGGAAGTCAGTTTGATATTATAAAGAGTGAAAAAAATGCCATTAAGAGCCGTGGAAATTCTCTCTGACCTCTAATGTTACATGAGCTGCAGTGAACTGAGTAAATTTGCTAGTTTCTAAAATGTAGGAGTATTCTGTCTGCTCTTTTGTGAATCAAGATCGTGTTTCTGATCTGTTTCCTGTTCTGTCTGAAGGGTAAGACAACGACATTCTTACTGGAATAAAAAATTCCTTTAGATGCTTTTTTGAGCATCTGTAAAACCCTTTTCCAGCATAGCCTTCTCTGATAGCAAATGCTTGTACTGAACAAATGAAGCCTAAACTCATTCCACACACTCTCATGTGGTCAACATTATCTCAACAATTTTCAAGTTCCATCAAATCAGTGTTTTTACTCAAAGTAAAATTCCACCACATTTCATATGGTTTCTTTTCACGTTTTTCCTTGAGTTTTTGTATGCACTATGCACTCTTCAGGCTGTAAGTAGGAAAAATGCATTATGAAACCGCTAGATTCTAGAAATTAAATTGTTCAGGTTAATAGTGCTTCTTTATTAGTGGAAAGTATGTTTCATGCCCATAGAACACTACATAGCATAGCGTGAAGAGAAAGCTACTAAAAAGCTCAAGATGGGGATAGGGACATGCACTAAATGGCAACCCTTTCAAATGGCTTCATTTGAAACGTTCAGAAAAGAACTAGACTTGCTCACGAAGCCAAAAACAGAGATCAAAAGGCAGCAAATACACAAGGACCCTTTCCACCTATGGGAACTTGTATTGGGAGATACAAGATAGAGAGCCAGTCACACTACAGTATTTGAATGTGCTGGGAGAGTTTGAAAAGGATATAAAATTAATTTATAAAATACCTAAAGTATGGTCCTTCAGTGTTTTTATTCACATCTTCTACCCACTTAGCTACATTATAGTCTCTTTTGAACCATGGGTTTAAATACCTGCAGAAAGCAATGGAAGGAACAAAGAAAGCAGAACAAGATAGAAAATCTGAAAATACACAGCACAAGCTTAGCAAGGATGTTCTTCACCCTCCAAACACTAATGACTATGGCAAATAAACCAGGATGGATGCTGGGTGATTATGAGGCAGTCTGTACAATGACATGGCAATAAACTCAGCTACAACAAGGCTCAAGGCATTCTAGAATGCATTCAACCTTTCAGGGAAAGCCTTTCCAGTGGTTTCCCAAAGTGGATCAGAAGCTCTCTCTCAGAGATCTGTCAGCAGTCCCATTCACCCACCTCCAAAGTGGCTTTTTCCACGCCACCACTCATTTGGCTTCTTGGTTTTCAAATGATAATGGGCCTTTTTGAGAATATTCAGATGGCTGCAATTCCAACCTGGTGTTTGGGAATATAACACCCCAAGAACAATTAAAAGGGGCCACGTTCTCTTTCCAATATGAAAGGAAAGATTTACACGGCCTCTGTCTCACTCCTGAGAGCAGATCCCAAGCTGGAGTCAACGAGAAAGGTGACCCAGCTGGCTCTATAAGGAGTAGAAAGGGACCCACTCTTCTGATCCTGGAGCCCCAGCGCACAGTAAGTGTGGTCCCAAGAGGCCTCCATGTTCTTGAAGGTGGGTTTAGTAACTTAGGTGCAGCTGCGATATCCCTTCCTCCCCTTTGTGCACTCCACACTCATGTTTCCAGTAGGAAATGGCCCTCACAGGTTGCCTTCCAAGTGTCTGATCACTAAGGAGTGACTGCCAGAGGATAACAACAACCTTAGTTAACACTTCCCTGATGGATCTGGCCAAAGTCTCCATCAGAATTACTGCATAAAGAAAAATGTTAAAGGCAGTAAAATTATGAGTGCAAGGGTTTTTGGGTTTTTTTTGGTTTTTTTCAGTTTCTTTTGATTTTTACCCTGGGAGCCAAGCAAAATCACATTCTCTTAGAATATGCCCTTGTCAAATAAATACAGTTTCAACAAATTCACTCATGGAAGAATTTGGAGGTTTTACTGAGTTTTCTCATTTAAAAGGTAACTTCTGGAGATGCTATAGACAATAAAGATTCGAGCTCCATAAAACTTTTAAAGTTATTTGGAAACAAACCAGGGAAAGTGATAAAAAACACTGCTTTTTTTGTGGTTAAAGTCTGCTTCTTTCCTCCATATTTAGTTTTAGTTAGTAGATACATTTAAATCAAGATACATTTCCACAGTTAAACAAACAAAATTAGATTATTTTCCATAGTGATTTTCCTCAACTTGTTAGCTATAACCAATGTACGCCACAAAATTACATCACGAGTTCCCTCCTGAGGGAAGGGCTTGATTGTTTTTCATGCTTACACGACCATTTTTGCTAAGACAGTGTCCCCTGACTTGAGAACAACTCGCACTTCTTTTTGCCTTTAGCCACAATCATTGCCAACTTGTGCTTTTGACAGAGATAGCTAATTAAAACTTGCATAAAGATTTCCACTGAGACTCTAAACAAAAAGAAAAAAGTCAAAAAGCAAGTGCAGCCACACATAAAGGCTAGTGAATGCTCTGGCCTGGGGAAAACCATAGAAAAAGCCCATGCAGCTGTTACCGGGTGAAACACAGCCGCACAGCAAACTGAGTCACCCACAGGCAGTCGGCCACTTCCAGGAGGAGGCATGTGTTCCTTTCACTGTCAATCTCAGAAGCTCTAAGGGACAGCCATGGATGTTCCAGGAAACCTACAGCCACATGGCCTGACTTGCACATGGTGGACCTTTCTCTCTGTGTCCGGGAACATCTCAGAAAGCTGTGATCACTTCACTAGAGGTCACTGAAGAGAGCTCTCAACTGTAGTTCCCTCTGGGGATGTGCCCATGAAAGTGTCTTCACAGTGGGCCTCCTAACATCTCTAGGTAGTGCTGACTGGAGTGATGGGATTTCATCAAACTGTGATACATCTGCCTACGTGGCTTGACTTGGCTTGTAGCGCAACATGCAAAAAAAAAAAAAAAAAAAATGCGTTCGACAGGAGAGGAGAGCTCTCTGTGTTCTCCAGGATGGAAAGGCAGAGGAAAATTAGCTGATGCTGGCTGGACCAGGACCACCTCCGAGCAGACGCTGGGGGTCAGTCACAGACCAAATGACCCTGTTCTCAGCCAAGGAAGGGACTTGGAGGCGGATTAAGTGGCAGCCCAAAATGAAGGGGCAGGTGGAGACTGACCTGTGATCCAGACTCCCTGTCTGGGGGCTGTCAGAGCCCCCTGGGTTTATGCCTTGGGATGGGACTGTCTGGGCGAGGGAGTGCCCAGGCTCAGGTGCTTGGGGCTCCCTCCTGTAAAAACACAATATATAATACAAAGTCTAAGCCAAAAACTTTCTTTACATCATGTACAACAGTGAGGAAGATGCAAAACTTTGAGTGGAAAAACAGTACAATAAACAAGGACATTTTATAGCAGAGTATGCATTTGGGGGGCATGTCCTGATGTTTCATCATCCTTTGGGATACTAAAGGGAATGTTGAAATAATGTTGAAATAAGGGACCCGATAATACCTCATTATCTAAAAAAAATTTTAAAAGAGATGTTTGTCCATGGTCATTCTGCTCCTCTTATAATTACACAAGTGATACTGCTATATCAGAAGCAAATGGGGTTATTTAACAAATACGGAAAGTATTTTAAAAACCTGTCGACATAATTCTTGATACGCTGTGTATTAGGATTTCTTTTAAGAAAAACAAAATAAAACATAGTGTCCGAACAATAAGGTATGTGAGAATGTGAGAACAGTGATCACCTTCACGGACTTGGCTCCATTTAGGTTACATGAGTCATGTAACCAAATCTGAAAGTCTGAAAAATCTGAGAGCGTCCTGAACACTTCTTCTTCATAAAGATGACTTCATTATAATGTCTTATTAAATGTAATAATTATCTCACAGGCAAGATTTCTCAAGGGGTATCTATATATCATAATATTTGTTACATGATACGTAATTTTTTTTAAAAAAAATAAGTGATTATGCTAGAAAATGTTGCTAAACACCAAGTGTTCCTTGGGTCCTAAACTCATAGCTTTAATACAATATTGGACATTTGGTTGTTGTTCACTTAAGAGTTTTCAAAGCCTTGTTATAGGAAATACTGTTAGAACACTAAACAGTACACAAAGGAAGTTCTGAAGAACATTCTGCAGTTTTACCTGGACTCTTGTGAGCAACTGAGATAAGCTAAGAAGCTCTTACCAGGTGACCTCATGCAAAACAAATCAAACAACATTCCAAGAAGAGTTTATCCACAATGAGCCCTAAAGCATTCAAGCGCTTTGGGGATGTATAAGATAAACTCTAACGGATTAGTTATTTGTGATGGAGTTCTATGATGCCAGTCCGGACCATGCAGTGGTATCACTGGAACCTATCTATTGTTTCTAAGGTAAAGTATCCTCTAGTAAACTTTGATGAGCCACTTACAAGACAATACCATCAGCAGGAAGCTCCAAATTTCAGGGCAATGTTATTGTCCTGGACTGAAAAAGGTAGAGTATATGATGGAAAAGCTAACGTGAGTTTCTGACACGCGGTTAACAAATATCTGCTATTCAGATTTTTTTAAGTATTAAGGCATGAAGAAGCAATAGAGATGCAGGGAATCATCACTAGCACTGCAGTGAGAAATCAGTAAAAAAAAAAAAATTTTTTTTAGGTGGGTACAAAGAGTACAGTTAATTAAAACCAGGTGGCAAGGTCCACAAGGAAACTAAGGATGTGTTTTATTCCATGATGGGAGATAAAGGTTTCAGGAAGCTTGGTTTTGCTTGAACTTTCTTAAGTGGAGAAACAAACAAAAAAAGTGTATGGTGTTTACTTCATTATAAGTGACTTTAAATGTAACTGCTGACCCTATCCCCACTATAAAAAAAAAAGTGTGGCTATCATTTAAAATGGATAGTGTTGCATTTAGTGACAATGATTCCGTTAAAGAGCAAGTTTAGGTAAATGCCCTTTTAAATGTCCTCAGAAGGAAAATTTAAAAGGGAACCATATTCCAGTAGTCTGAGAGAATGCTTAGATGGCAGCCATGAAGCCCTTGGAGCAGTGGTTTCACACTGTGAGCAGTTCTCATGCTCTAGTACAGTGGGAATCTTCCCCTGATGCTTCTAGGTTGTGTGAATACTGGCAAGAGGAAGGGTGACCCCTCTAAATGGCTGGACCCCCGGGTGATGAGAAGAAAGGAATGTTATCAAAATTCCCTTCAAACGGAACTGAAACACCACAATGGCAGGTTACTGGAGGACAAAGCCTGCAGCGAGGGTGAGACCCCCACTATCAAGGAGTATTGGTTGGGGCACAGTTGCGGAGATGCCTATGTAAAAGAGAAAAGCCATGGTTAATTTTAAAACGGCAAAAAAAAAGAATTAAAAAGACAAAACCAAGACCAAGAGGCATGGTTTACAGTTCTTTGATGATCTGGTTAATTAACTTTTCACACTAATTGCACATGACCTTGAAGTGCCTTTTTCCATTAGAGGTTCAGACTTACTCAGTTGAATTAGACCGAGGTCTAAATCTTTTGCCTCTGATTTTCTTTCTGTTGCCTCCCAGGTTACCTGAAAAAGATGGTTTATGGCTAGATTTGAATATAAATAAAACAATCGCTGTGTGTTTAATTACGGTATTTCAAGTGGGTGCAATTCACAACCAGCACCAGCCCAGAACAGAGGGCTTTAGAGCATTGTGCAGCCTTCTCAATGTGTCCAGTGAGCTGGTGCTACCAAATCCCATCATTTCCCATCCAAGAAAAAAGAACTGGATTCTCTCATAATAAATGCCCTCCTCTCTGTTGGGAGAAGAGCTTAAGACCTAACAAAAAAGAACAAGTCTTTACAACCAGGAACCACAAAATATAGACTTTAGGTTATGTGGACAGACGGGTTCAGAATGCTGCCCTATACCTTGCCAAGAGTTACTGCGAGGTCGTCCATTTTCACAGATGTCTGAAATATGTTTTGTGTCTGGAATCCTTTCACTCCAAGAATGAGAGAGTCCATTTGACCTGAAATTGAAAATGTATATATATTGTTCAAAAATATAATCAAATGAATGTTTTGAAATCAGTAAGCAACATTTCTAAGCATTACTGTGCATTAAAATAAATCAAGAAAGAAAAAATCTGAAATGAAAGAATGAAGAGAACATGAAAGTCTTCATGAAGAAGGCAGAATTACACAACATTCAATTTAAGAAAAGTCAAATACAATGGAACCCCATTACAAGAGTTTGTAATTGAAAAGTATCAGGATGCAAGGCAAGCCAATTACATTCCCAAGAACCATATATAGCAAATTCACTACATATTTCGGTTACATAACCCACGCAACAGAGTTATAATGGGGTCCCACCATAGATGTTTCTTAATTGTAAAGCAATGGCTTCCATTCAAATATTATGAGAACATGGACTTCCAAGAGATTTCATTAAGATTTGCTCAATTGAACCTGCCTTTATCAAAGTAATATTTAGGTTTTCTTAAACAACAAAATTATTTTCTGAGAATTGGCATTTTTCTCCACAAATATGTTCCCCCCAAACATGACATTGTTGGTTAACTGTCCAATAACTGAAATGAGTCAGATGTTTGTCATGGAGGTGTCTCTCACAAAGTCCATGTACCGTTAAGACCTTCTGCTCTTTGTGTCCTGCCATCTTTAAATGAATTGTCTACAAGAAGCAAAATTTACATACCCACCTTGTACCACATAAGAAAAGCATTTTGACAAACTACATATACTTAGGAGGAGTCACATAATTTGGTACAATATTTAACTGTTTAAAAGTCAAAACCCATTGAGATTTTGCTAAAATCTGGTAATGATTCAAATTGATATTTTAAGCTCTTCTTGAAGTACTTTAGAAAATAGCACTGGACTTTAAATCTTTTCCACATATCATACCAGTTAATTGCTAACAATGTCTATTTTAAAAGGAACTTTCTACTGATGAATGAAAATAAATGGAACTTAGCACAATTATTACATAATTCCCTAGATTTTTCAACACCATTTGCTAAGTATAGAATGACTCCTATTTTGTACAAAAGAACAACAGAAATTCTGCTGGAATTCATTGATTTCTACACTTCTTTACCATATTATTTAATTTAAAATTAAATACTTGACCAAGAAAATAATTATATAGTGAGAGAATTTAAGTAAATCTTATTCTCTTAGCCAAAAACTCCCCAATAAATTAAAAGAATAAAATTTTTGAACATCCTACTATAGAACTGTACTCCTTATGCAGAAACTAATCATTTTACTTTTGCTTTAGGCTATGTTATTTGAGTAAAAACATCCTTCATGCCGAGGACAGTTCCACAGAGAGTTCCCAGATCTCACTAATTCCTTCTATTCTTTTTCCTGATGTTTATAAAGAGTGAGATCCACTGCAGAATTTTTACAGAGTATTTACTCTATTTAGAACTCCAGAAGAGATCATGTTTCTTCTCAATAAACTAGCAATTTCCCTTTCAGTCTACAAAGTAACTACTGTGCCCAAAGTTATGCAGGGGGCTATCAAATCTTTTTTTCTATACATTACACCCCTACCAATAAGTTTAAAGAAACTCTTCCACAGGAATATTTTAGCTTTTTTCAATGTGAATGTAGGTCTCATTTCCTAGAACATTCCAACTATTTATTTCTTCTGTCAGCTTATTTTATTAAGCAGTTATAAAGCATGCAGAATTTTAAATGGTCTTATACACCTTAAGATCCTAGAGCAAGAATACAGCATCCAAGTTTAAGACATATAAATAATATATTAACCCTATTTGGACTGTTATAAAACTCAGGCAAACATTAAATATGCTTAAATTAATTTGGCAACCAAGCTCTAAGTTATAAAGTCTAGAATTAGTCATTCCAGGAATGAAAGGCAAAATCGTAATATTCAAATATATGATTCACAGAGAAGCAATCTTTTTTTTTCACACCAAGCTTAGCTTGATAAATTTAAAATTAAAAAAAATATTCAATGCAGCATTATATTACCAATTTATTTTAACAACTGCTTTTATTGAAGCGTGACAGTAACCTTTTTCTTTGACTACCAAGCATGACATAAAGCTCACCATTTAAAATACGATAAAATACTATGTGTCGTTTCTTAGGCAGTATAAGAGCAAGATTGAAAAACCCTGGGGTTTCTATATAGATTTAGGGTTGTTATTTGTTAGATTTGTTTTGTTTGGATTTCTGGCCTGATTTGTTAAACCAGTGGTTCTGAGCATATGGCATTTTGAAGTAGAGTAATCAAAGAACAAAGGATACTATTTTTTTTTAACATTCAAGAAAGAAGGAAGAAGTAATCAAACCTGCTGCAAAATAATGAAATGTTCTGACTAATGGAATAATGTGTGATGGAACAGGTAGAAATCTGAAAATGCGACAGAAAAGCAGACCTCTTCTTAGAACTAGATGCTGAGTTTGTGCTCACTCCAGGAGGAATGTCGCTATAAAAAGAGTCGCCATCTCCAGGCTCTTTTACATAATCTCCCTGGGGTAACTGTCTAAGGCATAATAAACATTTCAGAGTCAGAAAACAAGACACACACATGAGCACAGACATATACAAATAGTATTTTAGGAAAAAAGAGGTAGGGATAATGAGCTCCATGAATCAAGTCTATAACAACATGTAAGATTATTAATAAATGTGACAAGTTAAAGTCATTCTAACTGTAGAGGTCAGAAATGCAATCACTGAAGTCTTTACAGTCTGGATGAACAAATCCTTGCTTCAGGGGAAATACAGGAAAAGATGAGGTTTTTCACTGTAACTTCATTACACTTAGAGATGTGAACTGCTGTTTTGTCTTAAAAAAAAAAAAAAAAAAAGACACACAAAAAAACCTGGTGCTGAAGGAGACATGTTGAGACAGACAGTCCTTGCCCAGATAAGGCATCGTTTTTCTCACTGTGGTGAGTAAACTATTCATAATTTCTAAATATTATATAATGTAACCTTGATTTGGTCTTAAAAGAACTGATTGATTTCTAAACTATGTTCTATAATTTAATCCAAATAAATTCTTATCGAGTTTTCTGTTCAATTTGGAGCCTCACTGTTCATTTAACAGAAATATAATTGACAGAGATTCAAAGGGCAATCAAAAATGTAATTCTATAACTGCACACTAGAATGTGTAAAGGAAGATAATTTAGCAAAAGGAAGAAAGGGTTGAAAAAACAACAGAATTCTTGTTGAGACTAGAGGAAGGTATTTATAGGTGGCCGGTGGGTGATCTCCATTCTTCATCTCCAACAAGGGAAAATCTACATAGTCTGCACTATTACTGACCCCACTCACTCTGAGTTTGAATTAACTAAGATTGGAACAGATTTTTATCACTTCTCCTAAGGGAACAGGGTAGAAAACTTTAGATAGGACCGCCTGGTCAACCCTCCTACCTTGGTAGCTAATCTGATCCTTTGCCAGTGCATGGCCCCCAGACAAACAACTGCACCTCAAACTTGATTTGGTTCCATTCAGCACTAAAGTTGGAGGTGGTACAAACTAGTGTTGGACTGAGAA
Organism: Tursiops truncatus; assembly: GCF_011762595.2. Classification (NCBI taxonomy): domain Eukaryota; kingdom Metazoa; phylum Chordata; class Mammalia; order Artiodactyla; family Delphinidae; genus Tursiops; species Tursiops truncatus. The sequence goes on from NC_047042.1 coordinate 53,678,377, forward strand.
TTTTAAACAGAGCTGTACTTAACTAGGTCTTCAACAAAGGCCCACATTTGCTAACGCCTCTTCCTATTTATTTTTCCCTTAGTTACCACACTAGTCATGGTTACTTGCTGATGCTAAATTCAATCCCTAAAATGTTTCGGCTGTTTCCTTGCTTATGCCAACTACCACATTGTTTTAAATGTTTAAAATGGTTGGTCATTCATTCTTTCGAATGACTGAATATGCTCTCTTATACTCTTTCAATCCTATATATTCACACATCTCTACAAATAAAATTGTTCAACTGACACAAAGCACCTATATTAATCTGTGTGATTAAATCTACTCCTCCCCTTTAAAGAAATCAAATTTCTCATTAGACTTGTATGTAAGATTGATTTTACCTATAATTCTTTGATACATATTCCTTCAAAATATTTTTAACCCTTTAAGTGACTTCAGCTCATAATCGTAATCTTTCTTTTTCCCAGTGTATTATGAAACATTAATTTTATAGGAAAAGCAATGCAATGTAATCTTTCTTTTTCCCAGTGTATTATGAAACATTAATTTTATAGGAAAAACAATGCAATTTCCCCATATTTATAGTGTTAATAACACAGGACAAATGATATATCTGCTTATGCAAGAGCTCTTTAAATCTCTGGACTCATATTTTCTGTCTTGCCTCCTATCAGTAAAATACTCTATCAATTCTTTGAAAAATGCTCTCAATAAAATCAAAATTCTGTAAGTTGCCTCAGGTAGGAAAATTCCCTTTTGTATTATATTAATATTTATAAAAGAATGCCAAAGAACATCCTATCAACATTACATTTCCAATAATAATCCTTATGGCTAACAAGTCATTTCTGTCACTATTACCTTTAATGATAATCTTTATAAATTGATGAGATGTGCCTCACTAAATTCAAATTAAATAAAGATAAATTCTGACTACACTTGATCTTGCCCATTAATCTATCCCCCAAACTACTCTCTCTTTACATGGTTCTGACATTGGGGCACTTACCAAGGGCTCACTTAGCTAAGACTGCAGGATTAAACAAACTGCCTCTCGCAACGGATGGTGTTTTTTTTTAATTTTTTGTTCATTTGTTTGTTTGTTTGTTTTACCTAAGCACATTTTACCAGTCCTTCAATGTAATTTCTCTGCAATCCATTGTCATCTTTTACACTGTGCACAAACATCCTAAATGCTAAACATATCATAAACTATGGGCTTCAGTCAAAGGGTTGAAAGGAAAGTTTAAGTTCAATGAACTCTGGGGGTATAGCCTTGCTTTTATCATCCCAGGCAGATTAGATTCCTATCTATCTCTACTGTGAAGTCTCCAAAATAAAGAAACTACTCTGCATTCTCCTTAAAATTCCACAAGGAATGCATGTAACTTTCTTCACACAATAAATGCATTAAAATGTTAATAATAGATGAGGAACTTTGTTAAAGATCTTTTAAGAATAATACTTAACATCCTTCACTGTCCAGAAATTTATTCTTTTTTCAATATCCAATTACATATTGTTACAAACCTATTTCTTCTTGATTAACCTTTAGTGAAGATAGAGAGTATCAGGTCCCCATGATCAATAAAATACCATTTCATCATTTATTATAAAAGATCATAAATGACCAACTAAGTAATAGCTTTAAATCTGTTAAAACTGAATTTATTTTTCTAGTCTTTATAGTTTTCTTCCTAAATTTTGCTAGTTTCAATAGAATTTTGGAATTAGGTGGCCTGACCAATGCTAAGTTTTATAATGGAAAAATTACCTCATATTTCCAATATCACATGCAAATATTTTAGACATATATATGAATTTCTTTTATAAATAATGACCAAAAGAAAATAAAAGCTTATTTAACAAAATTCTTTTTCCTCAGAAAGGATTCCCGTTATGAGGGAAGTCTAATGTTTCCTTAAAGAGTCCACTGAACCATGATATTTAACTTAATAATCCTTACACATACTCAAAATGAGATTACAATGAAAAAAATTAAGTCTTAACCTTAATGCTGAAGGAGCCATTTCTCCAAAGCTTTGTAGGTGTCTGGGCTGTCTGCTATTGGAATTGTTACTTTTCTGTTTGAAGAAATATTGTGTAATGTGTACTAAGTCACACTGACAGATGCATGAGTATCACTGAAATAATAATAATATTTAAAAAAAACTAAGAAAGGCTTGAAAAAATAAGGAGGGAGGTTCACAAGCAGAAAGTAAAGTGGCTAAAACAGGTGAGAGAGAGAAAAGAATTGGGGAAGGGGGTTTCTGCTTAAGGTATGGGTCAGGAAGACATGATCTAATTATTTATTCTAATTCACATTATGTATGTTCAATGATGTATATTCATTTCAGACAAAGGAAGAGAACATTGAGGAATGTGGATGCTTTATAAATCCAAGTTTAATGAATGTTTTCTTATCCTATTGCTATATGCAAACCTGCCTGAAAACCAAAATTCAAATTTCTAATTCTTGTTACAAAGTACACAGTTGCTAAGTCCTAAAGCAATTATGGTAAAATAGAAACAATAGCATCAACTGAAAAAAAATTATGGAGGTCTTCGTTCCTGGAGATTTTAAAGAAAATAATCAATAGCCATCCTTCCAACTATATGACATCTAAGAATTCTCCATGGCTTCACAGTCCCATGGTCCTACCCTTCACAAGACGACACTGGCAAATTTAAAGTGATACCGTTCATGTATGGCATTCTGTCTCCCCGAATCGGACTTCTATTTTTTATTAGGCAGTTGGTAAACAAAAAGAAAAAAAATGGGTTTCCTTCTCATCTTTTTGCCAGACATGAAATTAAACCTATCACACATTCCTTCAATATAAAGAAAACCTTGAGGACACATTCTCTGGTGGGAAAATTTACCAGGTTATCAGGTTTCTTCACAGAATTACTTGCCTGACGTTTCCAGTAATTTGAAAGTTATGTTCAGTTTGGCATTTCTGAGCCACTGTATCATCAGTAAGAATCTGAGAAGTGGCTACACACTTAATATGCATTCAATGTCAAAGCAAACCCATATGTTCACCAATGCTTTCATACCAGCAAGTACAAGCCTTACTCATGTCAGGAATGCTGCTTTCCTCTTTGAGGACAGCCATACCTACCTACCTCTTTCATTTGAAGATTAGAGAAATGCGAAGTCTTCAGAGACCACACATTAATAACTTTCCTTAGTAGAATGCTTCACAGATTACAAAGAACTTTTGTCTGTTTTTAGAGTTGAGGAAAGTTTAAATGGTTTCCCAAGACCACATACTAGCAAGTGGATTTCTGATTCTTTTTCAATTGGTCCTCCCACCATGGAACCTCAAAGGAAAACTTAATTTAACTCAAAACTCAAAATTCTTATTTCTACTCCCTAGCACATCTTTATTGGAATATCTTCAGATATTTTCACAAGATTGTAAATTTCCTAATGCATGCTTTGGTCTATTGGCCTTACCACATTCTCTATAACCACTAACATATATTCTAAAAAAGGACAACACTTCAGAAGATATTTATACACTCACAACTTCCTGATCTAAAGTCCCTTCCTTGCTGTTTCTCCATTTTAAGAATTATTATACAACCCTGAGATTCATTAGCTATGGACAAGGGCAAAAGTAAACAAATAAAGGTTGTGCTGAAACATAGCAAAATATAAAAAATTATATCTGCTGAAATGCGACAACTCTCAAAATATGCACTAGACTCCAACAGAGTGGCCAGACTGATGAAATGGTGACTCAGTAATACCAGGAGGCATGAAATTACATCAGGCACAAAAAAGAGATTTCTAGCATAAAAATTTTCTTAACTGTACCTATGCATATATTTAGTTAGAATAGGAAATTGGTGCACAGGTTTACATATTTATCATTTTTTGTAGTGTGGGCAATTACTTTATTCTGGAGAATATCCCTGGTGAGAACACATCTTAGAGCACCATAACAGCTTTGCTTATGTTACTTATATGTGACACTGTGCTTTCCTTTTTATATAGTCAGCAATATTAAATTACATTATAGCCTTAATTCCTATGGAAATGGAGCTAAATCATCAGTTTTTGATCTTGGTATTCTGACTTTATTTTTCACTGAAGAAAGCCACCAAACTTACACTTCTGATATGGCTGATCAACTTCTACCCAACAGAAAGCATAAATAGCTCCAGCTCTTCTCCAGTCTTTTTGGACACAAGAGTTTAAAACGGGTCACAAAGAAGTCTAGTGTTTTGTGGGTTTTTTAAATTTAATTAATTTTCTTTCAATTTTACTTTCTCTACTAATGGTAGAAGTCAGTTACTCCAGGGCAAGGTCAATATTTTCTAATATCTATGGCTAACTGACCAGGATCTCAATGGGTACCCTGTAGGTATCTCTTACGGATAAAACCTTACAGGGATTTTAAATTACAACACAGAAAGAAATAGAACAAGTTTAAAGTTCTAATTTCTGAAAAAAAATTAAAGCCGTGGCTGGGTCCTGAGAAAGCGTCACCACATTTATTATGTCTTATTCCTAATGTGCCTCAGGCATTTAATGGAACAGTTGGAAAAGGTAAGTAAGTTAGGAACCTGCATAGGTATCCTGAGTACAAAACTAGTACCATATGATATGGTCTAGATTATCAATTTCCAGGATATTTTAATTTTTTATAGCAATAGCTAATAGTATTCATAATTTTTTAAATGTAAAAAGTGAAGGATGTACCCCAATATGGGCTAATTTAGATTTAGAAAAAATAGGCAAGTCTTACAGGACTACATGAATGCTTTGTATCTCTTTTTACACTGCTGGTTAAACATAGATTTTAAGGTTATGATGAATGGAGTGCCTGACTTTAGGGGCTTTTTTATTAAAAAAAAAAAGTGCACTGGGCAATCAGAGATTCCAACTATGCAAATTATTTCTTTCACTACCTGTGCAGTTACCTAATCCATACAAAAAAATATTTTCTTATGCAGCGCTAAAACAGACTCTTCAAATGCCAAGACAGTCTCCTGACCACAGCGCTGTGCCCGTATAAATTTTATCATTTATGAATGAAAGTTACTAATATAACAACAGTAACAAAAAATAAGTTCCCTCAGAAAGTGTTAGGTAATAAGGGTGTTATAAACATGAACAAAAGCCAATCAACCAATGTAAACAAAGGTGACACCTTAACATAAAGGAATTTTGTTTTAGGCAGAAAAAAAAAATCAACTCCAAATATATATTACTATAAAAGTAACACAAATAAGGACTATTAATTATACTATTGTTGGATGACAGAACCATGAAAACTAAATAATGACAGATCTATTTTAAATTAATACATTCCACAGCAACATTACTAAAATTATCATTTCAAGGTCATGAAAAATCAAGATTAGTTTATGACCACTACAGCATAAAAACAAAGTGAACTTGATTTACAACTGTAGGTATGAATTCCAAAGATGCTAACAGGATTTAAACCTTTCAGTTTTCAGTTCTATGTTCAGATTATTCTCATCACATACCTCTGTTCTCGATAGTTTCTTTTTACGGACAAGAAGAGAAAGAGAGAGAGAGAGAGAGAGAGAATTAGTTACCTACAAAAGTACATTAAGAGAGACCAGTAAACATAAGAGCTCTAGCATTCGTTGAAAGGTCTCCACTAGAATTTCTAACTGCAGAATTAAAATGGGGAATAAAAACACAGTCTCCCTCTCTCACACACACACACAAATTTCACTTCATCTTTCAAGGAAGTGACACCAAAGGGTTAGTGACAGTATCTTCAAGTAACCATTGTTTAAAAGCATAAAGCTTCAGTTATTAAAAAGTAATTGTTTCCTCAATGTCAATTGTATATTAAACATTTAGTAATGTCCTAAAGTCAACCCTATTTCAAATACAGGTTTTCAGACATGTACATTGATTTAAATCAGGAAATTAGTCAAGTTACTTATATATATTAACTATGTTTTCATACAAATAAAAATTACAATCATTCTTTTTGGAATACATACCCCAAACTAAGCTCTTCCTAAGAATTTCAAATAGGAAAACATAACTGGACACAAGAACATTTTGTATATGATAAATTAGTTATCATAACAGCTAAACAGGTAATTAATTTATCATACACAAGAATAATAATAGAATTCACAACTGTTATGGACCTCCCAAGTCATCGCTACTTATTCACTGAAGCTTCACTGAAAGCTACATTGGAAACACTTTGTTCAAAGTCTCTGTTTTTTATTTGGCCATCTCCTAAAATAAAATTGCATTAGTTTCAGAATAAACCATTCTGAAACAAAAATGTGTTCTAGAGAGTGTGGTAGTGAGGTGCCAATGATTTTTAACTTTTAAATCAAAAAAGTCCATTTAAAACTTTCTATCATGACCTAATTAGTTGTTAATATTTTGAAGACGTGTTGGAAGGTCAAGCAACTGAGCAGTAGGCTCCTTCCTCCAAGATCAAGGCTAATGTTTCCATATGGATTTCGTTTGTAGCACTTTCACCTGCCAATCTATTCCATGCACTGTCTATCTCATTTAATAATGAGTTCATGAGAGTAAAAGTGCCAATTTGATACTTAATATTTTTAATTCCTGAAACCATAAGATAGAAGAGAAAAATAAGCCAAAATCTTTCTATTCAACATGTTTTACTTTTTATTCTCTCAATCTGATTACCTGAGTGGTCCACCAGTTCCAAATGAGTATTCCTCATTTCCTATTCCTGCCATTCCCCCAAGGCTTGGAGAAGGGGTAGAAAGTTTAATTGGAAGGATTAATGAAAAAATGAGTTCTCAGGTCCTAAATTCATTTTGGAATTTGAAATAGAATATGTGTAACAGCATATTCATGAATTTAATTCATGTATTAAAATTTCTACATCCTTATTCTATTTTTACACATATTTGAATAAATTTAGTAACACTAAAACTTTCATCAGTCAGGTTCAAATTATTTATGAAGAGAATACTGTGGTATGAACAAGATTTGTCTTTTTCCTTAATAATCTGCAAAGTACATACATTCAGAAATGAAAAAAGTGAAACCACTTAAATATCGTAAAACTAAGAAATGATATACAGAAAGAAGTACTTTTCATTCTAATCATTAAAACAAACAGACACAGGTAATTTCATTAGCAGTAGGAGTAGATGTTTAGGTTTCATATTTCTGAAAGGGTAATTTTTTCCAAAATTGTAAACATGAAATATCAATTTGCATCAGTAGGTGGCAGAAAATCACACACCACAGAACTAACAATTTTGCTTTCCCTCTCACATGACCAAATGAAACCACTGAACTACTTCAAAACAGCAAGGTTGTGACGGCAATTACTACATAAGTCTTGTATCAGGGAAGTCAAGGAAATAGTGTGACTCCAAGATGGGGTTAATTCACCTGAGGTGTGAGAAGAGCTCAAACAATATATATACAGAAAAGCCTTTCTTTCAGACATGTAATTTTATACTCCAAACGCTATGCTGAAATCAGCCTGTGCAAATGTAAGTATGCAATGTGCCTAACGAACTGCACATTAAAAAGGCATATAGGTACTGAGTATCTATGAGCTGGTACAGAGCTAGGTACCCATTTAATTAGGGCAAAGCATTACCACTATGCTGTGCCCTCCTTCGCTGTGCTATGCCACGTTAACTACATTACGCTAAACTTTACCCTGCTGTCTGTGCTATTCGTTAATACAACCTTGCACAAATGTCTTTCTGCATTTTAATACTTATAACATACAAAGTTTATCCTGGCAGTCAACTAATTGCCCTCTCCTTTCAGCCAAAGAAACTTTCCGGGTTTTGATCTCACAACAAGCAAGAGCCACAAACACTTTTAAGGAAGTTTCTGTTAATTCAGTTGGCTTAAAACCATGTCAGGGAATAATAATAATAACAACAACAGCAACAAATGATTATATAATGCCTAGTTTATTGAAAGGTTTTGGGTAATTTTAAAGTCTAAAAAAGTCTAATTCCCAAGTCTTTTAGTAAGCCAAATTTGATCTATGAATTAAAAAAAAAACTATAAAATGGGCTAATAGGCAGAAAGTCTAGCAAAATTTGCAGGACTTCTTTCCAAAAGGAGAAACACCCCAAGCCTGGGGACCTGATACAACATTTCAGAGATCAGCAGGACTATGATTTTAACTTGAAATATTTTAAAAACTTAAGGTGCGTCACATTTAAGTTTTACTTTATTAAACATAAATAAGCTATTTGAATACTAAGGAAATTTTTCACATCGTAAGATTGAAGTACTTGAAAAGGGAAATGAACATATTAAGTATACAAATAAGTTTGGAATGTGTGAAGTCATTTACTTAGCTAAATGCCTAGCTAAGGGGATCCAATATTCAAAAGTTATAAAATGTGTAACTTTTTCAAGTTTATAAATAGAACCAAAAAATTGTAAGTTGAACTTTGAAGCTTAAGAATTAGGTTTCTAAAAGTTGTAACTTACAGTTGAATTTCAATTTTAATAAATTACATCTCTGAGGAGTTTTTTCTTCACACAAAAACACCCACATATGTAACAAATAACAATGCCTCCTTCATACTGGTTGTGGAGAGGTTTTGCTCTTTGCAGGATGCATGGCCACAGTGAAAGCACTCAGGAGCAGATCCTGCTGTTGTTCTTGTTGATATGACCTTTGTTATTAAAGCGCTATGCTCTCTAATTCACTATCTTGCCTAGATTTGGGGGAATGGGTTTAAGTCAAGAGAACCTGCATCACTAAAGAGCAAACCAACACGGCCTTTGTATGAGACACGATTTAGATTGATTTTACTTCATGCAATGGTTTTAAGAAATACTCAGTATTTTTAGAATAGAAGGGAGTTATCTCAAAATCTAAAAAATGATAAATTATTATTACCTCTAATCATGCCAAGAATAATCATTGATTGAATATTAAGCCAGACTTATTGTCACTGCAGGTATATTTATCCAATGATACAAAACTTTCTAGATGTTTAATTCGTTTAGATAAATACTTTAAAGTATAGTTTGACAGTAACATACTGAGCCATTTCACTTACTTATAGCCCCATGCAGTTATTCCTAATATGAGGGCCAGCACTAAAATGGTGCCAGCAATTATGCCTATTATAATATTGGTACCAGCAACACCTGGGGGGAAAAAAGAAACAATGAAGATCAGTGTATATAATTGAAATTTTGATATAAAATTCTTTCAGGAACTTTATTCTCCAGATCTGTAATCATCACACTAATAACATTATTTGTTTTAAAAAGTGGGTATTTTTTTCTTTGTACAGTTTTAATTTTAGAGAACCTTTTTTTTCAAATTTTATTTATTTATTCAGATATAATTGACACATAACATTATATTACTTTCAGGTGTATGACAATGCTCTGATATTCGTATATACCTTGAAATTAAAAGTAGGTATTTTTCAAGGGAAGAAAAATCGACCATAACTTAGCAATCCATATCCATTGTTTTTTTAAAATAAATAGTTATTTCTGTATGTTCCCTGTTAATTCTTGTCCAAGTGCATTTTGCACAGTTTTATTTTCCATGTATTTTTCTGGAAAATATAATAAGGTCATTGAACTAAAAGAAAGAAGAGTAAAGTTAAGGGGAAGAAAGGAGGGGTGATACTACTGTATCACCATATAGCGTAGCATCCTCTCGGGAGGAATATTTAGAAATCCATGTTCTTTTTGACCCTGACCTCTTTCTCAGAAATTCTAGAAATGCTGTTGTTCCTATCACTCCATTTTGACAACCAGTGTAAGGTCCTTATTTTGTGTGATATTTTGTCTATGTAAATATAAGCTTCTAAAGGGGGAAAACATGCCTACAGATGAACAGAATCAGGGCTCAGCGGGTGTAGATGATAGAAGACTGTAGTTCCCAGTCTTGACAGTAATGGCTGTGGCATCCTAGAGAAGGAAAAACCAAAGGTAAGATAGAGTCTGGTGAGCTGGAGGTTGGTGCTGGTGAGGTGTGAGAGCGAGGCTACACCAGACTAACAGGAAGCCAGGGCAGGGCTGGAGCTCAGGACTGGGCAATGGCACTGTTGTGTCTGGCAGCATCCACTGTCAGGCAGGCTGCGCTGCAATCTTTAAGGGATCACAGCAGTGAGAGCGGCCCAGTGAGTCAAAGGCCTGGACAATAAGTGCAAGTGAGAGCCCAAGAGCAGAAAAGGCCTGGCTCTGATACCAGGAGACCGGTTTTGCTGATAATGACTTATACCCCATGTTAAATTTCAGGGCTCTCACCCAGAGCAGCTCATACATCTCATTGTCTGCTGCACTCCTGAGGAGTCCTTCTGGACATCAAAGGTCAGTAATCATGGGTGACTGGAGCAGATTCCAATTCCCCATGACAGAAATGGCAGCCTCTCTATCTGGGAGCCCTCAGTAGTCACAGGGGATAGCATGGCTCGGGCATCTAGGAGACTGGCCAACTCCACTCTGCCCAGGTCTTCTGTGGGATGGGTGGGTACAGATGAACCCCGGGACATTGGGATTTTCCTACTCTAAGACCTAGCCTATCTGTGTACCCTTCCTTTCCTTCCAGGGATTTAATAGGGATCAATAAACCTGAATGCTATTCCTGATTACTTCTAAGCAATGGTATGACTTTTGACGAGTTACTTAAATCCACGGACGTGAATAGCTTCATCTCTGTTTTAACTGCTGGAACCACACTACTATTGCTAAGAGTGAGGATGCCAAAACCCTAATCATTCTGTGAGTTTCATTATTAAAGTCACATTGGCTAAGATGTGTAACCTGTATGGATGATTAGAATGAAAATAATCATTTTCTCATTCTTTGGAGGTGAATGGACGTCAGGATTTCAGCATTATTTTATGCAGAAGAATACTCAATAACGAAATGATAAAAATAGTTTAAAAGGGGACATTCATCTCCAAGGTATCTATCTGCATTTAATTTCTACTTCTCCATTTGGGCCACTCTAGCTTTTAGAACTGCACCCACTGTTTGTTACACATGTCGAACCCCTTCCAGGCACCTTGGCCAAGGTTACTACTTCTAGAATTACCTACAGTTCAGGCTACAGAACTGGAGTTGAATATAGATGAGGTTCTTTAAGAAAGAATATTAAAGTCAACAAAATATTTTAAAATCAATTCCAATTTTTCCTCATTTATTCAGTCCCAATATATAAACATATAAAATATATAAAATATAAAATCAGACACTTAAGAATTTTGACTACTTTCTTCATTGAAAAGAAATGGTAGGGTTTGTTGTCAGCACCAAATGAGTACAATACTTGGAAAATCTCCGTCTGATATAGGACAAGATCCAGCTAAATCAGGTGACTAAGTTATACTCAATATTTCATATCATTACAAGTTAATGGAAACAATCAGTTTCATAATATGGGCCCCAAGTGTATATCGTAATTCATTATTATGTGGATTTAACTTATATTTGAGTTATATAAGAATAATCGAAATGAAACTTTCAGAAGGGCAGTTTTCTCCTTCCTTGTGCATAACGACAACATAATGGGACCAAATTAAGTACCTACCATTGCCAGACAGAGTAATGCCAGCCTTTGCATCATCATTGTAAGGGAAGTAAGTGCTGCAGTCCTCACCTACCCAGTGTCTGTTACACACACACTTCAGCTCATTACTGCAAACCTGAAATCCAAAATCAACCTAGAGTCAATGCCAAGTCTCTGGTGCAGAGGCATGAAAAATAAACATTAATTTCTAATTATTATATGCCTAGAATTTGATGGTCCTGAAAATTTATTGGTACTTTCTTCCTACTACTACTTTATATCTTACTCAAGTACTTAAAAAAATATTTTCTAGAGATCAACAGTTGACCCAGAGGGAACAGTGAATTTTAACAGAGGAATGAATTTATACGTCTAAAACAAAAATCAATGAAATGATTGGTTTGAATTTCATTAACTCAAATTTTATGAGGGAGATTTAAAAAACTAAGCAGAATTATAATCATTTGCCAATTATCCAATACAAAGTTTTCTTTCTTCTTCTTCTTCTTCTTTTAAAATAAATTTATTTATTTTTGGCTGCGTTGGGTCTTTCTTTGTTGCTGTGTGCCGGCTTCTCTCTAGTTGCGGCGAGCGGGGGCTGCTCCTTGTTGCGGTGTGCAGGCGTCTCATTGAGGTGGCTTCTCTTGTTGCGGAGCACCGGCTCTAGGCGCATGGGCTTCAGTAGTTGCGGCGTGTGGGCTCAGCAGTTGTGGAGCATGGACCTAGTTGCTCCACGGCATGTGGGATTTTCCCGGACCAGGGTTTGAACCTGCGTCCCCTGCACCAGCAGGCGTATTCTTAACCACTGCACCACCAGGGAAGTCCCTAAAGTTTTCTTTCTTCTAAAGAAAGGATCTTTATACCAAAATTTTATTCATCTTTTAGGAAGCAGATGAGATAAAGAGAAATCTGACAAAGAAGAGGGGAGGCCTGAGGCTTTGCAGTGGTCTGAGAAGAAAGCTTCACAAAACCGTAACCTGGGCACCTCAGCCCAAGCTCTAGAGATTAGCTACCCCAGGGTCATGGAAACTGAGAATTCCCTCAAACAGAACCTAGGAAAAAGATTCACATAAAATGGCACCAAATTTTTAAAAATTATCAGACAATAATGTCTTCATTTATATAGCCAGGAAACAGAATCTATACCTAAGATCCTGTGATTCAAAGCAACTTTGAAAGGAGTGGGAAGTAGGAGAGAATTCAGTTAGGGTTAAGATCAGAGAAGCGCTTCAGGAGACAGATTTTGACTGGATAGGTTTGTCTTTTGTCTGCTTGAATTTGCCAGAAGACAACATACATGCAGATCTAAATGTAACTATAAAATATGATTAACAAAGTGCAGATTTCAAATTAATTCAGATTAGCAAATTTCTGCAGATTAACAAACATGCAGGAAGAAAAAAAAAGGCCTGGGTTTGAGACCCCACTTCACCACTATCTTTTCAACAGACCATAACGAGGCCAACTGGTTTCTCCAAGTATGTTTCCATATCATACAATAGCACCAGTGACATAGTGACAAGAACAGTGACACCGATGTACAATGATCATAATAAACCCAGTCATAGCTAATGTTATTGGACACTCACTATGTCACAAGGATCGTTTTAAGTATTACATATAAGTTACAGGTGTTAATTCATTGATGCTTCACAACAATCCTGTAAACTAGGCAATATTATTATTCCCATTTTACAGAGGAAGAAAGTGAGTCACAGAGAGGCTAAGTAGTTTGCCCAATCTCACCCAGTTAGTAAGGAGTAGAGCTGGGATTTAAACTCAGACTGATTCCAAGCCCATACTCTTAACCTACCTGATGTATACTATATAGAGAATATCTACTGTATTTCTCATTTTAATTTCTGTCACATATACAGAGTTATATTAAAAATACATAGAATATAACTTTTATAATAATTATGCATAATTATTAAAAATTATTGGATGCTATTTGCCACCTGATTTATTTGTGTCTATCACTCATTTACTCATTCCTTAAACAAATAGTTAATTGACACAACTGTGTTTCACACTCAGGACTTCTAGATGAATAAGATACAGTTATTCATTAGCATAATGATCAAGAAAGAATTCCATTATTCTTTTCTCCCATCCCCCCAAAAAGCATCTCTCCCTAGCATTCTCTTCTTTATTAAGGAAAGAAGGCTTAGCAGATCTCTTTATAGGAGCAGAACAACTTACTACATGTCTTCTCTATTCTCCTGTGCCATCAGAATCCCTATCCTTTGGCAAAAAGTAACAATTACTAATACCTCCCTAAGGAAATTCTTGGCATATCCCTTAGGGATATACATGGAATGACCAGGATTGAAGGCTTACAATTCCAGGACAGGGGTCCTTTACCTCAACTGGATAGTATAACCAGTTTAAGCAAAGAATCCAGAAGGAGAATAAAAAGAAAATCATAGCACATGCCAAAAGAAAAAGAAGAGGAAGTTTTCGTTAGTGTACGAATTCCTAACGGAAAATGTCAAAACTGGAATCACTAATAGAGCATGTTTATTTAACCTATAAATTTACTTATATAGGACCTACATTATCAGATATATGACTTAACATATAGAATTTGGTCTTTTAAATACCACCATTCTTTCCATATATTTCTGAGAAACATTTCCTTAATTATTCTGCTTCTATTTCTAGAAGTTATCCTCAGCAGGTACCTACTGTTGTGGCCAAGGCAGTTACTTATGGTCTGTTCTAACCAGTCAGTGCCTGGATCATACCAGTTGTTAAATATTGTGGCCATTGCCCCTGCTTTGCACTCCCTTTTTTATCCCATTATAGTTTGTTAAAATTTGTCTCCTAAGTCACTTGTAGAAAACTAGCATTATATTAAAGATCAATTTAACCTAATAGGAGAGGAAGATGGAAGAATTTGGTCAGGAACATTAAAGTTTTTCATATCCCCAGGCTTTCACAGATTACACGGCAGACATATTCAAATGACTATGACCACATGACGGTTCACGTACCAGCTAGAGAAACATGGACAAGCATGTTTTCGATCATTACAGAAATAAGCAGTTTAGGGTCTTGTCTGTTTCTGTGATATAAAAGGACTGAATAGTTCCCCATGGTGAGGTACTGAATACTTACTCCATTTCCTGAACAAACAGTGCCTTCTTTAGTGCTTAAACAAGTACTAAAGTTGAAGGAAGCCACAGGAAGACACCTGTGTTCTAAGCACATCATTTGGGGACCACAAGGTGTCCCATCTTCCACATAGCCAAGGTCTACATCTTCGTCAAGCTTAACATGCCCACCACTAAAAATAAATGGAGAGCAAAAAGAAAATGGGATTCCGTGAATTCATTCATCTTGAGAACATGCTTAAAAACTTAAAAGTAGGCAATATCACTTTCTCTATTTTCTCTTTATTACTAATAAAAAACAGTAGCATAAACATTTTCAACCTTTAAATGGAGACAGAAATTGAATCTTTTGATCTAATTCCTTTCAGAGATATTGATATATCTTAAGATTTAAACATAATTATTATAACAAGGGCCTGAATTGAAATGGTTTTATCATTTTGCCTTGGCTATCACGTACAAGTCAAGTAAGCCATTATTACTAGCATTTGACTTGATAAATAAGTAGGTTTCAAGATGTCAAATATATTTCAAACAAGGATGAGAATTTTTGGTTTGGGTTTACATTTCCCAAAAAAGATTGTTCTATTAACAAATTACAGCTGACCTTTGAACAGGTGGGGTTTCGGAGTGCCACCCCCCCCCCCGCAGTCGGAAATCCAAGTTCCACGTCCACAGATTCAACCAATGGGGAGTTGTGTAGTGCTGTAGCACATATTTATTGAAAAAAATCCACGTAAAAGTGGACCCTCATAGTTCAAACCAGTGTTGTTCAAGGATCAACTGTATATTTGAGAAGACTATACTACTGCAACAGCTATTTAAAATAGCAAGCCCACATATACATGAAAAAAAAATAAACAGGATAAAAATAAATAAATAAACAGGATGGGAAATGAAAATGTATATTCACCATCAATTTATGCATATGGTACCATGTCAGTGCTACTATAAAAATCTCCATTCTTTTTATTTTTAGCAAAATTATGCATGCACATGGAGACAAATTGGTTTTTAAAATGCAATAAAGTGATCCACTGCCCCCTACTGCTCCGTATTTCCCTCCCTGAAGGAAACCAGTTTCTACTCTTAATTGACTCATTTGTTTTTTATGTACATATCTTTAAATAATGAGTTTGTATCACTATTTTTAATTTTTCCATTTTAAGTATTATCAATTGACTTCCCTCTATGGAATTTGAGAATTCTTCTCTCCCCTACCTTCCATCACATATTTTGTTGATCGATAGTTAAATCAATAACAAATTGTGCATTATTATGATTATGTAAATGTTATTTAGTTGAGTGATATAGTACGCCATAATTAAACCCCTTTCTTTTCCTTGTACAACTTTCTGTTTTCCCTCAGATTAGCAAGTCTCTTATTTGTTTGTGGAAGTATCACTACCTCAAAATTAGTCCAATTCTGCTGTCAAAATCTCCACTTAAGATGTGTCTGAACATCAGTTCACCTTCCTGAAATAATCTCTCCTGCAGTTTCCACCTGAAGTTTCCTCTGCTCCTATCTGATTTGGTTGGCTCTGCTCCTGTAAATGGCGCAGAGCTGGACATCTTGGATTTCCCCTCACGATTCATTGGAGGATTGCCATATCTCTCTCCATGGTGAGTATCTTGTTTCCTAAATTCCCTGTGTTTCTTTCTTAGTTTACTTCTTCATTTTGTGCAGCACAATTTCTAATAGCTTCCTGAGAAAGGACATAGGGGAGTAAACTCGGGGGAAACTTGCATATTTAAATGTGACTTTATTTTCTACCCTCACACTTGATTCATATTTTGCCTGGGTACAGAATTCTAGTTTGGAAATCATTTTCTCCATTGTCTTCTGGATCCCAGGGCTCTTGTTGATAGACCCTAAACCATTCTAATGCCTGATCCTTTCTTTCTTTCCTCTCTGGAAACAGTTGGGATCCTTTTCTTTGTCCTAAGGTTCTGAAATTTCCTAACGATAAGTTTTGATGTGTCTCTAATTTCGCTCATTGCACCTTGCACTTGGTGAGCCTGGCAATATGGAAATTCAAGTCCAGCAGTTCTAGATAATTCTCTTGGAGGTACTCATTGCTAATTTCCTCCCTGCTGTTTTCTCTGTTCTTTATTATTTCCATTCCAAAATGGAGAGCTTTGCTCTATGTTCCCTTTCTTTGCCTCTTTGCCCTATTTTCTGGGAGATAATTTCAACTATTGAATTTAATTTCTGCCATCGTGTTTTTAATTTCCAACAGCCTTTCTTTTCTTTTCTTAATGTTCCTCATTTTTAAAAATAGCACTCTATTCTTGTTTCATGATAGAAATGTCTTATCTCTGATAAATGTTGATAGCTGGTTGCTGTATTTTCTGTTGTTGGTTTCTCCCCCTCTCTCTCTCTTTTTTCATGTTAGAGTCTTTCTTCACAAATCTGATAATCTGCTCATATTTGAGTTGGGGAACCAGACAGATGATTAGAAATTCTAGGACTTTCTGACTGAATACCAATGAGGCTGGACCACTTCTATACAAATCTGATATTGATATTTCCTGCTGTCCTTCAGTTTGGAAACCTTCTGTTTTATTTTTTGCAGACTGTAACACTCAAATCTTTCATGGGAGGGTGAGCAATCCCCAGTTTAGCTGCGTCAGGGAAGCAATCTGTGGATCTAGCAGCTTCTCTAACAGACTTCACCTATCTTCTTTATTTTAGCTCCTTTCCCAATCTCCAACTCGTTTACTCCCTCTTCCAGAAGTAGATGACACTGCCCATTTTTGAGCTTTTCGGGACTGACAGTATGTATTGGCTTATCTCTTGGTTTTCCCCATTACTGACTTAGGACTTCAGCTTTCTTAGTTTTTGTTTGTTTGTTTGTTGTTTATCTATTTTATTTTATTTTTAATTGGTGTACAGTTGATTTACAATGTTGTGTTAGTGTACAGCAAAGTGAATCAGTTATACATATATCCACTCTTTTTTAGATTCTTTTCCCATATGGGCCATTACAGAGTATTGAGTAGAGTTCTCTGTGCTATATAGTAGGTTCTGATTAGTTCTCTATTTTTTTTTTTTTTGGCAGTACGCAGGCCTCTCACTGTTGCAGCCTCTCCTGTTGTGGAGCACAGGCTCCAGACACACAGGCTCAGCGGCCATGGCTCACAGGTCCAGCTGCTCCGCGGCATGTGGGATCCTCCCGGACCGGGGCACGAACCCGTGTCCCCTGCACCGGCAGGCGGACTCCCAACCACTGCGCCACCAGGGAAGCCCTCTATTTTTTATATATAGTAGCATGTATATG
Source organism: Tursiops truncatus (assembly GCF_011762595.2). NCBI lineage: Eukaryota > Metazoa > Chordata > Mammalia > Artiodactyla > Delphinidae > Tursiops > Tursiops truncatus. The sequence goes on from NC_047042.1 coordinate 53,696,293, forward strand.
TCAACTCCAGTCTCCCAATTTATCCCTCCTCTCCCTCTTACCCCCTGCTAACCATAAGTTTATTTTCTACATCTGTGACTCTACTTCTGTTTTGCAAATAAGTTCATTTGTACCCTTTTTTTAGATTCCACATATAAGCAATATCATATATTTGTCTTTCTTAGTTTTGATAATCATCTACCACACATCTATTTGCTCTCCACGTTCCAAAATTTTGTTGCTGTTGTTTCCCCTCCCTTTCTCTGCTTCCCTGTGGATAAATGAATTCTAAAAAAGATCCATTTGGTGTCATTTTAGTGGGATTTCAGAAGGGAGCAAAAGAAGATGCATATATTTAATCTACTGATTTTACCCAGAAATCCTCTTTCATTTCTCTTAGTAAGAATGAAATGCAAACTAAACCCTGAAAGATTTTACTGACCAATTAAACATAACTCTAGCCACCATATAACATTCCGCAGTCAACTAATTCTCTTCTTTTCCTATCTTTTCTGTCAGGATTTCCTTAATCACCTCTATGGACTAGAGTCCATTTCATCTTACTAACATACACATGGACTGAAAACAGAAGTAATCCTAAGCTATATTCCTGGGAAATAAGATGACTAATGTTCTCATAGAATGGTTAGACCATTACCTGCAGTTTAATGTTCTTGCCTGCTGTACAACTAAAGTAGATGTGATTTCACCATCGAGTTCTCCAAGCCTCGGGATATTACCAATGTTCGTACACAAAAGGTAACCACAAAGCACATCCCTGTGTCAAAAAAGTATGAAGTATTTACTTTACTTCTTTCTCCAAAGACATAACGTAAAGTTAGAACAAGAACCTTATCTAATTTTAGCATTTGTTTTTTATCAACAATACTATTTCCTCCAATTATAAGCAAAATAAAATGAGATCAAATTAGTTTACCCCTGCTTTAAAAAGTGTCTTCTCTGAAACTCTTGTTGGTACACCAAAATCCCAACTGTGTTCTAGCCTTTCCTTTATTGTTCATTTAGTATTTATCTAAAGGAAATTACCCATGAAATAGACTTTTTTAATATCCAAATCTCTTTCCCCATAACACATCACTGGATATACTAAAACATTTATAAAAATATTTGATAAGTGAATGAATGATCTTTGGATGAGTATTCTTTTAGAATACAGTGCTTTCTTCAACCTGTGGCACCAGAATTAAAGAAGAGATTACACATTTCATATACTTTGTAGATTCTCAACAACATAGGCTCATGATCCCTTTTTCAATATATGTCACTACTCCCCCAGCTATCACATACAATTCTAGTTTAACTTGTAAAATATTTTCACTTGTGCTAAATACTATCTTACTTATTCTCTATATTTAACACATTTTAATTGTTAATAGAATAATGATAAACACATGTTCTAATAAATATCTTACAAAGACTGATTAGCAGGCCAGCAAGACTATATATGGAAATATTAGGCTTTATCAGATAGAAAAAGAGAAAAATTAAGACTTGTATCTATCACCAACACAGAAAAATATGTATTATTTCATTCTTGAAAAATATTTTTTTAAGTTATATCATCATTTTATTATATCTATCATAAATGAAAATGCTTTCTTAACATAGAAGAGATATGCACTGAACATTTTTTTGTTGGAGTTTACTAAATACTTTAGGATATATAAAAAAATTAGACATGATTTTTATCCCCAAGGAAATTATACTCTGCATGAGAAGAGAATCATATACATTAAACAATTATAAAACATAGAGTTGGCAAAAAGGGCCATAAAAATAGTACAAAGGGCTGTGGGAGTTCAGTGGAGAATAGGGAGAGGATTTATTTCCAGAGTAAATCCAGAAATAATTTACAGAGAGAGCATTGTCCAAGTGAGGCTTTGAGGATGGCTAAATTTTTGGCTGGTAAAGGAGTGAGTATAGAGGGTGCTTCCTAAGGAATGAATAGCACACGCACAGGCGTGGAGGTAGGACAATAAAATGTATTAGAAATAGCCAGGTTTGCTAGACTTTGGAAGAGCAGAAAAAACAAAATATGTAGGTTGGGGCCAAATTGAGGAAGAGGTAGAGAGCCAAGCTAAGGTTCGATTTTGTTTGTTAAGCAAGACAGTACGACATTCAGCAAAGTGGTTAAGAGGGAGCTCTAAAATCAGACTGCTGGAATTCTAATTCTGCTTCTGTTATATCCTAGTTACATGACCTTGGTCAAATTAATTAACTGTGTCTCAGTTTTCTCCTCCATAAAACAGGGCAAACTGCCATAAAGATTAGATGATATAGCTTATGTAAAGTGTAATACAGTGCTGAACGCATAGTGCACATTCAATAGGTGTTGGGTATTATTCTTACTATTAATTAGGTACGTGGAACCAGTGAAATTTGAACAAAGAATTTTTGACATGGTCAAAAAGATTCAGGAAAAGATTATTCTGATGCGAGCATGCTAGAGACTGCTGGCATTGAAAACTAGTAACAGGCTGTTGTAATAGTTGTAGAGTTGATATAGGTCTTAGTTGGGCTAATACAATAGAAGTAGAAATGAAGGGATGCATTAAAGACAAAGGGTAGAGGAGTAAAAGAGAATAATGAACATGATTTGGCATTTGGACAAGGAGCCAGAGGGCAGGTGGCATCAGGGATCACCCTGAGGCTTCTGAACAGAAGGACAGTGAGATATTAAGACCTTTGGCAAAAATAGGCCTTTATAAAAGTCAGAGCCAGTTAATTCAATCTACCAGCACTGAGGACATATTCTGTTGGCTTTCATTTTTGTTGCCTTTGAGATGCTGACAGGTGCCTTCTAGGTGAGAAAGTCCTGAGGCAGCTATAGGCATGGCCTGAGCCTTAGGGGAGAGGTCAGAACGCGTGTTAAGATTTGGGAGCTTTCTGCAAAGGTGATGCTGGAACTGTGGGAAGAGATGAGGTGAAGAGAATGCTTTACAGGATGCAGAAAACAGGAAAGTCCTGGTCGTTCAAAAAGTAGTGCCTGCAACTGAGGTATAAACTCTAGCTAATTTCTCCATCTCACCGTTTGTTGCACTGTATCCATGTGTCTTTGTCTTTCCCACAGTTACCCTTCTCGGTGCCTTCAATATTCAGTTTCTCATAGCAGTATTTGTCTGATGCTGTCACCTCTGAAGCAGAATAGAGTTTTCTATCAGTGAGAGATACACCACATGAGTTGTTCAGCATGTCTGCAGTAAGGGGAAAACACGCACGACGGACTCTCCTTCACTACAATGTTATCAATTCCAAAAATTGTAGCTATGGTTCACAAGAGTTCCCTATATCAAAAGCATCCATCACTCAGGTACATTTTTCACAACTGCTCCTTTGAAACTTGGAAAACAAATCTATTTAGATCTTTGACAGGACTCAGGCTATAGGTTCTAAGAACAACACTCCTCAGAATTTGGCCAGTCATTAGGGGAAGATGCTACCAAATATTTCATTGAATAAATACTCAATGCTTTAATCTCAGTGCCAAATATAAAGCACGAATTTCTCACTCAGCAAGTTTTATGAATCATAAAGACAATTTTATTAAACGAGTGATGTACTATAATTAAAGATTCAAGATACAGCAGTATTTCCACCTTGTTTATTAATTCTTAACAGCTATCGAAAAATGTTACTCTACTTTTAAACAAACTTGAATTCCGGTTAAATCTCTGAAAGTCAAATCACATTTTTAAGTCATGTCAGCATCTTTGTCAGGATTATTTTTGCTAAAGCCAAGGTTGATAGATGGAGCCATCCAAGAGTTAGATCAAAACGACTTTTGCAAATTACTCAAAGATGATTGTCGGTATGTATATATAGATATATTTTAAACTAATTATATTGGTAGTTTCTTTTCCTACTTCTTGCTGTCAGCCACTAATTTTTCTTAAGGGGAAGAAGCACAAACCATATTTCTTTGTCCAGAGCATAAACCTACATAACTAAATTTTTCTCCCATCCCCATGTTTCTCTAGTTGTTCCAAAGAGAGCATACACTTCCCCTCCCAAAAAGATTATAGCCACTGTTTGTGACAATTAAGGATTATCATTATATTTATAGCTTGCTTTCTAATACAAATCATCTCTTGGAAGAGTTTAAAACAAAAACTGCTTTCAAAAGGGCCAGTAATACTTCTGGAAAATATATCACATTTAAATATACATTCAAGTTAAATACGTTTTAGATATAAATGTTATATGTTTCCCTCTGAAAATCTGATGAATTTTGAAAGGAATAACATTAAAATATCTTTATGATATGGCAGAAATACCTCAGCAGAAATTCACCTATAACTAGGAAAACCAGCTGGAGTTTAAGAAAGAGAGTTAAGGAAGAAAAAGCAATTCTAGCTAAAATGCTACAGTTCTTATCCAAGGGTCCATGTCCATTCCATGTGGCTGATGGGTTTTGCCTAAGGATGCTAAAGGCAGCATAAGAGGAGCTAAAACCCAGGTTTGCTCTGTTCTCCAAGCTGCGTGCACTAGAGTGGACTTTACCTGCCTGGCAGCAAAGACACTTTCTGTCCAAAGACACTGCCAGCTAGCCAAGAGGTATGGAGCTCTATCTTCTCAAAGAAGGTGCTTTTCTCTAATTTCCACAAAAGTGCCCCTGCTAAGACCTGCAGTGGCTTTGAAAATCCCCTAGTCATAAAGTAGTTGAAAAATTATTTCCAGCTCACATGTCTTTGGGCCAGATACCATACTTTGAAAAGGATCAAGCCATACTATTTACTCACTTTGCCCCCAGATGTATTTGCATTGTCTATCCCTGGTTTTACATCTTCCTCCAAAGCAAATTCCCTAAAATGGAAAAGCGTACCCATTAGCGACACGACGTCCCCTTCTGTCAGATAACTGAAAAAGTAAATATGACTAGGAAAACTAGTAGATGAGTATTATAAAGGCCTTTTATCTTCAGAGTTGATTACAAAACATTTAATATGATCTTCCTACTTTGATAAGACTTCAGTATTTCTTTCACGCTGGTACACGTGAAACATTTAGGTAAAGATGAAGTAACTTACCTGGACACCATCACAGGAATAACCATCCATCTTATGAATATTGGGGGCACACTAGGAAAAGAAAACAGAAGTATGAACCAAATGCACAGCAAAATATCAAGATGAGCTAATCCCTTTATAAATATTTTCATTTTAAAAATAAAGTCTGATAATATAGGATAGTCTCCCAAACCATCTGAAAATAAAAACAAACAAGATCAAGAGAAATCAAAAGGAAATGTAACAATTGGTGCACTTTCCCCTAAAAATATGGATCTACCAGAGGCAAAAGTAGTTGATTTGTAAATCCTTATTTACAAATAAAAAGAACTGACAGCAATGACTCAGCAATGACACAGACACACTATTCCTCAGAGCAAGAAAAACAAGAGCACAAGACAAAAGCAAGGAAGATGACAACAGATGGAGCCATAGGTATGGTTTCCTCTTTTTCACCATGAGAAGTAACATCGCCCTTACCCTTAAAATGACTCTCAAGCAAAGGTCTACCCTGGACATGTTAGAAAAAGACATGCTTTAGAGCCCACCCACCCCCTTTTCTTTCCTTGTAGCAATTGCAGAAAAGACTGCAAAGCATTCTTATGTGGATAGAAACAGAGTGTAATTTTAAAATTTATTATACCTCTTTTCTAGCATTATAGTAATTACATACTCATTTGAGAAAAGTTAGAAAATGTGAAAAAGTAGAAAAAATTAAAGTCTCTCACTTTCCTACCACCCAAAGACAACTATTTTTTATATTTTGGTACATTTTTTTCCTCTACCATTTTCTACACAATGTGATTTTTTTTTTTTTTTTTTTTTTTTTTGCGGTACGCGGGCCTCTCACTGCTGTGACCTCTCCCGTTGCGGAGCACAGGCTCTGGACGCGCAGGCTCAGCGGCCGTGGCTCACGGGCCCAGCCGCTCCGCGGCACGTGGGATCTTCCCGGACCGGGGCACGGACCCGTGTCCCCTGCATCGGCAGGCGGACTATCAACCACTGCGCCACCAGGGAAGCCCAAAATATGATATATTTAAACATAAGTGTAATCAAGTTATAGATAATGTTTTATATTCTGTTTCAGCCCTTTACTTTCATCATACAAGTTTCCTCACGTCATAATAAACTTTTTTGAAGGTATCATCTTGATAGCTGTAACACATTGCCCTGAGCTAACAAACCATATAATCAATGTACTAAAATATTTAGTTATAACTATCTCCAATTTATGCTGTTACAACCAACGGAACAGGAGCATCTTTGTACGTACATCATTTTCGGATTTAGAATTCTTTTAAAATCCCTGCTTATCATATAATCACATTTCAAAGAAGTTGCTCTAATATACTTTCATTCCCAGAGCCCATTCACTGTATCTCCATCATCACTAGGTGTTAGCTTAGAAGCATAATGCTAATTAGATAGTAGGAAAGGAAAGTACTTTTACACAAAAGATCTTTAATCCCTTAGGATGACTACCTTTAAAATAAAGCATTTTTAATGGTTAAAGTAGATATACCACTACTGAATCCCTCTTCTCTAGAGAAAAAAAGATGTGGGCAGTCTTCATTTGGCATGAATTTCACTCACACTAGAGCATGAATTTCACTCACCGTGGTTTTGTTAAACAACACCAGTACCCCAAGGACACAGTTCCAATTTCAGTTACCACAATAGATTAACTGTGAGTAATTGCATGAAGTACAAACTTTGCTACTAGCTCTTCAGTCCACTGATCACTAGGTAAACAAGAGATGCCCATCACAGTCAATAACCCATCTAGTCACTTCTTTCAAAGTCTGTTGGTGATTGCTCGCTGAGCATCTGTTCATTCAGTTCATGCACGGACAACAGAGAATGTAGATTGTCACCTCTCTCTCTCTGGGTGATACCATGTGACATCTTACAAAATCGAATAATTGCAAGAGGAAACTGGCCAACAAAGATGAAAGTGCACCAAAGAAATGAAAAGTGATGACATTGGAAGAGAAATTCAAGTCAAATGTAAATGGTGTGATAGAAGAAAATCACTATGGGAATGGAATGTTGATACCACTGTTCAGCAAAAACTTCCCATTCACAACTTCACATCTCTTGGAGATATTTCAGGACATTGAAAGCACAAAGGATAAAATGTCAAAAGCTGATACAAACTTAGAAAGGAGTGTGGCAATTCAACAAGGCATAGAAAAGATGCTCACCAAGTGTCATAAGGTTTATGACCAGGAGAAGGTAAGCACAGCTCAAACTACTCTTGGTAAGTTTTTTAACAAAGAAATAAAATACTATAATTTTCAGTGTTTCTGTTTTAATTTAATATGCTAAATAAATGTTAGGATTTTTTTTTGTTTCCCTATTCATTTAAGACCAACAGTAAGAGAGTTTTTAATCATCTGACATTTTTTAAAGATCGCAGAACAACCGTAACTTTTTCCATTGATTACTAGAATAACTTTACGTGGTTTCAGCTTGCATGGTCATTTGTGTTCCTGCACTAATATGCAAAGTAAGGACTGCCTACATACATGTACACTGAAATCTGTGAACCCCTGACAAAGTTTATCAACTTCCCTATCCTCCCTATTGACAACTAAATGATATTAAACTCAAGAGCAGCTATTAGTGGCAACCTCTGTCGGATAAACAAGAGTCAAGACAGGTCCCTTTTCAGAACCCAATACCCCGTGGGTCTCTCTGCCTTGGCTGACTCCTGTTTCAACCAGCTGAAGGGAAAGAGTCTCTTTGATTCCTCCTTCACTCACTAGACAAAAAGCAAATGCCTTTTACCCTCTACTTTAAACAAAAACAAAATAGTTAAGGCACGTATGTATACAGTCTTCAATTAGTTCAACATTAAGACAAAATCACGCCGAACATCTGCTCAAGCTTTGATTACTGAAACTTCAATTCTCAAAAAATTAATAAAAGGAGGGTGAGAGTTGACATGAAAGAGAAACATGAGTATCTTGTCCATTTCCATTTCACCTGGGGGTCAGCACACTAAACATACTCCTACTTTTCCCCCATCGGGTTTAGAGAAATTATTCGTAAATTACCTGGCTTGAATTTCCTGAGCATGTTTCACGAATATCACAATCATTTACTGCTTCACGGCATACGGTTCCCATAGGCTGAAACTAAAATGAACAAAAATCAATGTGCAAAGCTGTCAAAGGAAAAAAGCTCTCACAGTATCATCTTTAAAAAAAGAGAAATGAATATTTTTTTGGATAGGAATAGCTTAAACTAGTTTAAGATGGAAATCTGTGAAAACCACAGTTACTGCATGAAATGTCAACTTAATTGTTCTCAGAGTTTCTCACATATAAAGTAATTTGCATAGTCATCACACATAAGCCTTACAAGATCTTGTTAAAATAGGATGTGCTTGATGGTACATCTGTACCAGAAGGACAGTCAGTCCAAGTTCTAGTAATTCTTCCTTCCAAAGAGCTTTTGGATTTACACTTTACCCTTCATTCTTACTGGCACCTTTATCATATTTTTCTTTTTTACCTCATCAGCCAAGAATTTGGAAGTTACATTTTGGACTGAATTGTAAAAGTTAGATTTTCTGGCAAAGCTGTTTCCTCCCATGCTTTCCTTTACCATCTTCTCTCCTGCCTAATTTTTATACAGATCTATAGCTTGGTCTTTTATTCCTTTTTTAATGTTTCTATTATTTGTATTTGTGTATGAGAGTTTTTTTGTCTGTTTTCAACTCAAGTATTTTTTGTAAGTGTGGGAGTTGTACAACTAAATTTTATACTTGTTGGATTCATAAATTGCAAGAGTATTCATTATAACAAAACAAAGAGATCTATAAAATTATCATCCTTCTCCTTCCCTCTTTAATCCCACTCTCTTTCCTGCTCCAAAACGTTACTATTTGGGGAGGGATCCTTCCATGCTTTTATCTCTGCTCACATAAACATACACAGTATTCGGGACCCCTCCCCACCCATCCATACACACACACACATACAACTTTCATCTTCTCTCCCGTGTTCACGACCCTCCAGGCATTTCAGTTTCCTGCTGTCCATAGAACATGAGCAGCACACTGCCAACTGCAAGGAGGAGTTCAACAGACATTTTTCAGAAGATCAGAACAAAACTTGTGTTCATTCATTCATTCACCAAATGTTTGCTAGGCACTTAAAATGTGCTAGGGACTCTCTAGCCACTGGAGACTCAGTGGAGAAGAAAACACAAGAATCCTGCTGGCAAGGAACTTACATTTCTGTGGGAGTACATAAGCCATAAAAATAAGGAAATAAGCAAGATAAGTTAATTTCATAAACTCTGGTTCTCTTCCTCCTTGGGACTGGTGCAAGCTACAATTCTAGAACCTCTGAGGTAGAAGTTCGAGCAGATTTAAGGTAGAGTTTATGTGAGAGTGTAAATGTTCAAGAACTGTCAGGAAACCTCTGAAAGAAAGCATAGTAAAGGAGAACTTGTTCTAAGTGCTGGGATAAAGCAGTAAATAAATCAACCCAAATCCCTGCCCTCTTGGAATTTACATACAAATAAAAGGAGAAAAAGAGTAAAGAAGTAAATAACCAATGAGTCCCCAAATTATGGCTTGAGGACAAACTTTGGTTGGCTACCTGTTTTTTTTTTTTTGTTTTTTATTTGTTTGTTTGTTTTTTGCGCTACGTGGGCCTCTCACTGTTGTGGCCTCTCCCGTTGCGGAGCACAGGCTCCGGACGCGCAGGTTCAGCGGCCATGGCTCACGGGCCCAGCTGCTCCACGGCACGTGGGATCTTCCCGGACCAGGGCACGAACCCGTGTCCCCTGCATCGGCAGGCGGACTCTCAACCACTGCGCCACCAGGGAAGCCCGGCTACCTGTTTTTATACATAAAGTTTTATTGGAACACTGCCACACCCATTTACTTCTGTATTTTCGATGGCTGCTTTCAAAGAAAGAGTTGAGTAACTGAAACAGAGACCTTATAACCCACAAAGCCTAAACTTTTAGCTATCTGGCCCTTTACAGAAAGTGTTTGCCAACTCTGACTTACAGATACATTATTATAAATACATCCAGAAGAAAACAGATACATATGATTTCTCATCTTGTTCTTCCGTTCCCTCCTTTCCATTCACTCTTCTGCCTGACTCCTTTAGGGACGAGGGTTGGGGTGTGGTGTAGAGAAACTGGCAGAAGAGATCTTACTTGACTGGTAAAGTTGTAACTTATATTCTGGGATAGTTAACCCTGCCATTTTATTGTATATTTTAATTTTATTATTTTGTACTTGTTCCTGTCAATGATTATATCACAAAGAGTCTAACTGTAGAAATCCAAGAAAAAATGGCATAATTAAATGCATTTTATGGATGGGCAGACTTAAAATACTGAGAATTAAAATAAATGATTGGGGATCCCTGGAAAGCAGTTGGTGGAACTGAGAGAATAAACAGTTGAGGTAGCCAAAATGAAAGAATGTCTGTTTAACATTTGGTTTAATCTTCCTTTTTTAGAGAGCGCTTTCAGAGATCTCTGCCTGCGCTTTGCTTCTATTAAAACGCTGCCAGAGACACAGTGGTAACGTGGAAACAACAGAAATTGCTGCCAGCAAATGTGGGATGTAACTGCACATTTATTCCTTACTGCTGAGGGAGCCTATGCAGGTTATTTCACTTCCTGGAGACTGGCACTGCTTATTGGAAAAATCTGGATAATAATGCCCATCCCAAAGTGTAGCCATGAGCATTATCTAAGACAGCAGTCTCAACAAGAGGACATTTGGCAATGTCTGAAGACATTGCGGTGTCATGATTTGGAAGGATGCTGCTGGCAACTAGTAGGTAGAAGTCAGGGATGTTGCTAAATATCCTACAAGACATAAGACACACCCTCACAATGAAGAACTATCTGGCCCAAAATGTCAACAGTGCCAGGGTTATGAAACCTGGATAATAGGATGACATAATTTGAAAGTGCTTAGTACAGTTTCTGGCACACAGTAGGGTATTTAATAGATAGGTTCATATTTCACCCTCTCGTAACTCATTAAAGTTAGTCAATCAGCAAATAATCAGTAAGAGAGTGCTGTGCATATTTATTCATTCATTCAACAATTATTTACTGAAGACCTGTACCAATTACAGTGTAAGTGCCTGGCTCTGCCTCCATAAAATGTACAGACCTGAGGGAGAGGGAGATATTGAACCTCAGAAATAATGTAGAATATTGTACCAGATTTTATATGAGAAGAGAAAAAAGATAGATTTCTTTGAGCAAGGTAAGCCCCAAGTAACTGTAGTCTTGATGGAGAGGCTTAAATATTTGGGGGCAGGTATAGGATACTGTTGGGAGGATGAAAACAGACAAGGTGGATAACGATGCATTAAACTCTCATGCACAACACATGAAAGGTGTTTTAATGTCTAAAGGGATTTCTTTTGTTCCCTCAACAGCTAATGCAAGAGAAATACCAAGCTGAGCACCAAGAAGGGAAGGATCTATTGAATATCCACTTGGCTTTACAATAAAGGAAACACATCATTCAAAAAATAGTTTCATTTAAATTATATTACATTTGATTTTTATTATTGTTATTACATATATATGATAGCACATTAAATGGTTTCATTTAATGTGCATGCTCCTCAGAGAGGCAGTAGAGAGAGGACAAACTCTGGGGATTACAAACATTCAGGCCCTAGCTCCTGATTTGGTATAAGACCCAGGGAAAACTACTTCATCACTACAAGCTTCTGTGTTCTCATCTGTTAGATGGGAATAAAAATAGTAACTACTCCTGACAAAGTTTGTGAGGCTCCTGTAAAGCACCTGGCACTTAGTCACTCAACAAATGTTAGGTCTTACTATTGTTATTTGGTTATATTTACCTAGCCTTAACAATTTAATCAAATATGTCCTCTTTTCTTTCAGCTGGTTATTACTCAACATTTATTTACCTTGCACTTTTTACAACAAAGACCATCACTGCACTGGGAGTCTTGAGTCAAGGTGCATTTCTTACAACACTCTGCTCCTTCAAGGACACATTCCTAAGGAATATAAACATTTGCAAAACGTCAGAGAATGGTGTCATTTTCCTGAAAGTACCAGGATATTTTCTAAAACCAATGTACAGCCTCAAAGTAAGCATCTTTCTTCCACAAATCTTATGAAATTTCTAGGCATAACACTTGCTCTTCATGTTTCAGTGTGTGAACCTGGAATAACCCCGAACAACCTAAAGAAATCATCCCAACACCCAGAGACTTACTGCCGGGGTCCCACAGTCACACTCCTCTCCAGTTTCAATGAAGCCATTGCCACACTCAGGAGGATCAAGAAGCTGTGGAATGAAAACCAAAAAGGGCACTAAAATGCAGAAAAATCAACATCAAAGACCTTACGAGAGACCACAAGTGCCACACCTACACTTCTGGCCTATCTGTCAGTCATTCCAAAATATATTTTTATTTTCCTAAACTGCAAAGTATGACTTCAGAATTTTAGAACTGGAAACTTTAGAACATAGTGTCTAATATTGTTTCCATTTCATATTTAATCATATTTTCATATATAACATACCTATCAAGCAGGGTCTGATAAGTGTCATCAAAATAAAAGATGATCTTGGCATTGACTAAAACCAAGCCAGATGGACTCCTGAAATTTCATTTCAAACAGGACGCAAGGGATTTGGAGTCAGACATCTGGATTCAAATTGTGGCTCAGCTACTTATCTTGCGCAAATGGCTTGCCATCTCAGAGCCCAAGTGTTTTCGTATTTAAGACAGGAATAATAATAATATTGGCTTCCCATCTACTTAATGAATTGTTATGAGGATCAAGTTCAATTACCTGCGAAAAGCCCTTTATTAACTGTTATTTCCTTGTGAAACAAAGTTTTTTCATGGACAATAAGGAAAACATCACAAAAATTAATAAATCTACTGATTTATTTAATATAAAATACAACTCTTCCTATTAAGATAGCTCTGCAGAGAACAGCAATAATAATTTGCCCCAGAGATGGAAGCAGTTTTTGGCCTGTACAAGAGTATATTTTGAGACTTTTATATTTTTTAACTTTCTGCTGATTTTATTATCTTTTGAGTATAATTTATCTTATGGTGATAGGTAAAACTAGTAAATAGTAAATAGCTGCTATGTTCCAGATATATAATATTCATTCAAAAGTTAATACAAGTTTACATATTATAGAATGGAAGTGAGTACACACCCACATGCATGCACGCACACACACACACTTTCTTAACCAACTAGAAGGAAAAAACAAGCAAACAAACAAACAAAAAAATCAAGAAAGCAACAACAAAAGTCCCCACCTAATTTCAAATACTCTCTCCTCTCCTACAAAAGAATCAACTCATCTCTAGATTTCATTTTTAGTTGAAAGGATCATAATGACTGAGGCAGCTTTGAAAGCCAAAACTAAAACTCTCCAGCTGAAAAAACACAGTTATTCTCTTACTCTGGGCTCAGAATAATCAATTAGTTTGGTTAAAAGACTTGAATTGTTTTTCATTTATAGAAGCAGGAATTTAGTTCCAATATCCCTTCTGAAGCTTTTGGAAAGAGTCTTAAAATTGTCAATTTGCTTTTCAGTGCAGTATGAAATTTCCTAAATTTCACTGGAGTAAACAGAGAATGAAACCAGGTAAATGATTACAAAGGCAATGCCACGTATCACTGTGATGTAGGGAAGCACTTCATAGTTCACATAATTACTGAGGATAAAACACTCTTCTTTAACATGGGAAGTCTTCCAAATGTATGATGAAGACCTGTTTTCTAGTCAGTAACCAGAGGATGCTCAGCAAGCTATGAAAGCCTCTGACAGTCTCAAGTACAGACCTTCTCCTTTTTAGCAGACTTAGTTTTTATATTGAGAAGTGTTGTAATTTTGATAGTTTTTATATTGAGAAGTATTGTAATTTTGATCATACTGCTCATTCTGAAAGGCAGTGGTGGGGAGTAAAGAGGGGAGACAGGCGTCCTTTTCTACCAGTATGAATTGTGATTCGGTATCCAAAGGCAGGGGAGGGGGAATGTATCAAGAACATGAAAAAGAAAGGCAAAGTGAAACCATTTTTGTAAGCTAACCCTGAATCCTCATTTGGCCATATAAAAAGAAAATGGACATTTTTCAGAAAGCAAAACTAATTTCTACCTGCTTTTTATTCCCATCAGAATAACCCCAAATGCCCAAGATTAATTCAACTTAGAAATGTAGATATTTAGTGTATCTAGAATGTGTGTATATAAGCTAGTTGAAAAGCTTTCTTCTATAAGACACAATGAATGAAAATCTGTGTTTACAATACTTTAGAAAGATTAATAACTAATAACTCTGATCACACTTATTACCTTAGAAGGTTTGTTGAAAAGGCAGGCACCACCTCCACTATTCAGGAAGTCATGATACTCTTCAATATTACACTGGGTGAACTTTTTAGGAAGATAATAGCTATAAAAGAGAAGAAAAGCAATAGCTGGGTACAATTTTAGTCTCCCTTGTTTGTAGATTAGTCTTAAAACTGAACACTGTTAACATTGTACATTATTCCTAAAAAACAAAAAAAGAATAAATAAATAATAAATTCCACTTATGTATAACATTTGCATTCAATCCGTAAGAGTTTATTCAATAAGCAGTTTTCTAAATTCTTCATTAGGTGGTTAATAGTAACTACGGTTTGCTCATTATCTGCATATCCATTCAAAGGAAACACACCTATAGTACCTGTAATTTCCATCAAAGAGAGTTAGAAATAATTTATTTCACAATGAGTCTTTCCTAAATATTAAACCTGGGCTGGAACCCAAACTGCAGGGCATTCTGCAAAATAACTGACCTATAATCTCCGAATGTGTCAAAGCCATGACAGTCAAAGAAAGACTGAGGAATTATTCCAGATTGAAGAGAACAAAAACTGACTGTGATGCCTGATTCTGAAGCGTTTGCTAAAATGACATGGAAGAAACACAGGGCTGATCTTGAATGAGGGATAAGAATTAGATGATTTTCTTGGTGGTATTGTGGTCCTATAGGAAGATGCCTTTGTTTGCAGAAAGGCACATAAAGTTAGGTGTTTGGAGGTGATAGGCACCATGTAAAAACTTGCAATTCAGAGACAGAAAGGTTCTTTGTAACTATTCTTCTAACTCCTCAAGTTTCAGACTGCTTCAAAATACAAAAAAAAAAAAAAAAAAAAAAAAAAATTATACCCCCCCAAAATAATCAAGGGTCAATAGAAAAAAGAAACCTCGCGGTAGAGCAATTTGGAACCATGCATTAAGAATCTTCAGAATGTGAAATATCCTTAAATCTAGTAATTTTACTCTCAGAAATTTTTCTTGAGGAGTTGATTTGCTATGTGTGCAGAGATGTCTGAATAAAGATATTTATGGTGGCACAATTTATAGTAGCAAATAACATGAAAATAATCTAAATGTTCAACAGTAGAAAACTGTTAACTGTGATATATTAATAAAATAGAATACCATGTACTTATTAGTATTCATGGTAGTGTTAAAGAATGAAGGCTCAGAAAAATGCTGACTATATATAATGTTAAGTAAAAAATGAATAAACTGTTATATGCAACATAATCCAAATTTTATAAAACAGTAAACATGTAAAGAGAAAAAACTACTGGATTTATTTTATTTTATTTTTTAGCCACGCCACACGGCATGCAGGATCTTAGTTCCTGACCAGGGATCGAACCCATGCCCTGTACAGTGGAAGCACAGAGTCCTAACCACTGGACCGCTAGCAAAGTCCCAAAACTGCTAGATTTAAGCAGCAGTATTTTAACATTAACCACAGTTGTCACCCAATGGTGAGAAAAGAGGTGATACAAATTTTATTTTCTGTATTTTTCAAAAATTATTTTACATTGAGCTTTGTATAAAAGTGAAAACACAATTAAGATAAGAATGGAAAGTCTCTCCCACTAGCCTGTCCGTTTATATGCCTACTTCTTCCTAGCATAACGATTAACGCTTAAGTGAACTGACTAATGGAATTTACGATTATTTACCCTAAACTCATTTACCAAGTATTTCATGCCAAACTCTCCAAATAAAGTTGTCTTGGGTTTAAACTGTCTGAACTACTTTACTTCCTTTGCTTCATTTTCCTAATAAGTCATAAACTTTATTATTTTAAAATTTTCTTATATATATTACTTCCTTTTTGCTTTTCAGTGCCTACACTTCAGCCAATGTTTTTATCGCCTTATCTATAATCCATTGTATATATCCCTGTCAGGATTATGGAATTTAAACAGGAATTTCTTCAAGTTCCCTCTTTATTCTACTGGTCAAAATCGGAGGTGGTTCTCTACTGCTATAGAAGAAAGTCACTGATTTTCAGTGTTGGACCCTTAGAAGTCAAAGTCTAGTTCAGCCCCTGCCCTGCAAAGGCACCATCAGGGGGTTCAGGTTAGCCCAGCCTCCTGCCCACTACACAGCTGGGAGCTCAGTCTGCTCTCCAGTAGTGACAAGAAACTCTTCCCAGATAGGGAAGCTCTTTTTACACATGAAGAGTTGAAATCTGTACATTGCACTTACCTTCCCTATGCCACATCTGACTTCCTATAACTGCCGCACACAGTCCTGTATTGCTAACTATATCAATGAGACTAATTCTTTACCATACCATGGCCCTTCCAATACCTGAAAGCAGATACCATTTCTCTCCCTAAGCTTGGCCCCAAAGCTTCTTTTTTGCAGGGTAACAAATCTATTCAATGCATTCTTACATTTTTAATTCTTATACCTTTAAATAGGACCGACAGTCTTCATTTCAACAATGCTTTCCAACATTTAACAATACAGAGGAACTTCGGAAAGTAGAAATGGGAGGGAATTTACCCATGGGAAATATATGTCCATAATTAGTGCTGATAGGTGATGTTTGGCACAGATCAAATCATATCTGGCATCATACCAGACAATGTTTTATGTAAAGAGCTTTTCTCTTGTATGCAGCTATTTGATGTAAGGAGTTCCAATGCAAAGAGCTACGCATATTCAAGTGTAGCCATTGATTTTGCTGCATATTATGGTTAGTGCTAAGCAGATTGTCTGTATAATTCTTTTAGTTAATCAGAATAATCAGACAAGATTAAAAAACAAGAACCTCTAGCATGGAATTTAGTAATTGTTAGAAAATTACAACTACAAAGACTTTTATCATTTCTTCTTAATACTAAGCAAAAAGTCCAAAGATTTTTTTTTTTTTTTTTTTTTTTTTTTTTTTGCGGTACGCGGGCCTCTCACTGCTGTGGCCTCTCCCCTTGCGGAGCACAGGCTCCGGACGCGCAGGCTCAGCGGCCATGGCTCACGGGCCCAGCTGCTCCACGGCATGTGGGATCTTCCCGGACCGGGGCACGAAACCGTGTCCCCTGCATCGGCAGGCGGACTCTCAACCACTGCGCCACCAGGGAAGCCCAGTCCAAAGATATTTTGAAAAATATTTTAAACACAAAAAGTCCAAAGATATTTTGAAAAATATTTGCATGTATATTCCCTCCATCATCTATTCTTCTTGTCATGCATATGCTGGGAGTTCACATTTCAAATGCAATCAATACATATTTATTGAAAAACAAGTCTGTACAAGAGAGTATGGTGTGAGGTCTGACAAAAATAAAAATTAGTGCAATATATAATCCTAAAAAATTTACAAATTTTAATTGGTGAGAGGAAACAAAGACATACAGAATCAAATTATAATGCAGGAGTTAAAAATTATAATAAATCTCAAGTGGTTAAAAATGTGGTTAGATAGAAAAAAAACTGAGAATTCCAGATGAAGAGAATATATTAAAGAAATCAAAAGAAGCTGGAAATTCATGTACAATTATGATGAGCATATTTTTCAGAGGCTGAACATCCATGTAGGATTACGGTTAACAAATCAGAAAAGGTGGAAACCCATATACAATTATGGTAAACAAACTGCATAAATAGTAGTAGAAAATGAGATTGCAAATGAGTATGAAGAAAGATTATGGACCTCTAAATACTGAAGGAAGGAATGTGAACCTTATTCTTTACACAACGGAGACACAAAAGTTCTGAGCAGGAAAATGACATGATTCGTCTGTTTGACATAAAAATTCATGTGCATTAAAAGAAGAATGGAGAAATTGTGCTGTACACATTCAATGAACTAGAGCTGTATATATATATATATATATATATATATATATATATATATGTACATCAGCATGGATGAACCCCACAAACATAAAGCTGATCAAGAAAGTAAGTCACAGAAAAATAAATATAGTATGACGCCTTTCATATAAACTGAAAACATGCAACGCCATGCTATGTATTACTCCAACACACACACACATATACAGTAAAAGTATAAAAAAGGACCTGTGAATGATATAGACCAAATTTGACCTGTGAATGATGTAAACCAAATTTGACCTGTGAATGATATAAACCAAATTCAAGATGGTGGTTACCTTAGCCGGGGTTGGGAACCGATAAGACAGAACACAGGGGGATTTAACGGTGCAGACAGTGTCTTGTTTTGTTTTTATCTAGGTGATCGTATACAAGTGTATACTCTTTTATTCTTTATACCTTTCAATTATGATGGAAGTGGAGTTCAGGAGGGGAGAGAGGGAGCCTGAAAGCTGTGTAAGTAGCTGGAATGTTATCAAAATCATAACAGCACAAGATAATAAAAGTTTAAAGTAAGGTGGTAATGATAAGCTGGGCATGAAAGGGATGGCTGTAAAATTTATTTAGAAAGAATAAAAGATTGATGCCTGATAGTGTGTCAAGGGTATGCCAGTATAAAAATGAAAACTTTTCTTAGGAAATGGACTGAGCACACCACTTCCCACTCTTAATTCACACAGGTAGCTTGAAATCAGCCACTGTGGGAGCACTTACACCATAGGCTTCTACATAAGGTAGAAGGCTGCTGGAAATCTGAGAAAACTACTCATCAGGGCTCTCTTCTTGTTTTTGCTTTTGAGACACACTTCTGTTTATAACTCATTTAATTAGAATAGAAGAAGATAAAAGGAAAGGGAATTAGAAAGTAAGCCTTCAAGAACAAAGTTGTTGCTCATTTCTTACATTTCCAGACTAAATTCAAGGCTAAAAAGTCTTTGATCAAACTACAACAAGGTACCACCTCACACTGGTCAAAATGGCCATCTTTAAAAAATTTACGAATAACAAATGCTGGAGAGGGTGTGGAGAAAAGGGAACCCTCCTACACTGTTGATGGGTGCAGCCACTCTGGAAAACATTATGGAGGTTCCTCAATAAACTAAAAATAGAATTACCGTATGATCCAGCAATTCCACTCCTAGGCATATATCCAGACAAAACTATAATTCAAAAAGATACATGCACCCCAATGTTCACAGCAGCACTATTTACAATAGCCAAGACATGGAAACAACCTAAATGTCCATCAACAGATGAATGGATAAAGAAGATGTGGTAATATATACAATGGAATACTACTCAGCCATTAAAAAGAACGAAATAATGCCATTTGCCGCAACATGGATGCAACTAGAGATTATCATTCTGAGTGAAGTAAGTCAGAAAGATACAGACAAATACCATATAATACCACTTATATGTGGAATCTAAAATATGACACAAATGAACTTATCTACAAAACAGAAACAGACTCACAGACATAGAGAACAGACTTGGGGTTGCCGGGGGGAGGGATGGATTGGGAGTTTGGGATTAGCAGATGCAAACTATTATATATAGAATGGATAAAGAACAAGGTCCTACTGTATAGCAAAGAGAACTAGATTCAATATCCTGTAATAAACCACAATGGAAAAAATATGAAAAAGAATGTATATATGTACGTATACCTGAATCACTTTGCTGTACAGTAGAACTTAATGCAACACTGTAAATCAACTATACTTCAATAAATTTTTTAAAAAAGAGAGAAATGCTTTAAAACAATTATTATATTTACCTGAAGTTGGTGGAATCATATATCCTGCATGCCCCTGACTCACCACATTTCAAATTCCCCCAGCCGAAAAAAAAACTTTGACCTACTAGCTTAAAGAACAGCAATTGTTTTCATAAATAAGAGACTATTTCGTGAAAATATATTCCCTACAGAGCCACTGAGAATATCTACTTCCAATTTTAAATGCCTGTGGTAAGGTTCCAGGCACTAAGTTATTGAGTGTCATCCTCCTAAGAAGACAACAGCACAGCAGAGAAAGGAACAGTGAGTTATTTTTAAATAGAAGTGGCTCACCCAGTGTCTCCCATTATGCATCCAGACCACGTGTCCTCACATTTACACTCACCTAAGAGAAAATGAATACACATGCCTTGTTACAAAGTGAAAACAGATGCATTAGAGTAGTTACTATTTTAAAAAGTATATGTTCTGTTTTATGTAAAGCATAGCAACAAAAATCTATTGTACTTTGACCCTATCGAGCTTATATCATTTTTACTAAAATAAAATCTTTTCATATTTTAACAAGTGGCCATATTTGTAAAGCACTCACTTAAAATGGCTTAACAATCAAATACCAATGAAATAGTGATGTACCACTACAGGATTCTGGTTTCATAAGCCTTTATTGGAATTCTAACAATTTCTCATCCATTTTTAAAACCTCTGCACCCAAGGCTTCTGGTAGAAGGCAGTAGAGTATATTGGTTAAGCAAAAGGTCCTCAGAATCAGAAATACCTAGGTTCAAAATCTGGGTATGCCACTTAATACATGTGTAATCTTGGAGACATTACACTTTTAAGATCTAGTCACTTTATCTGTAAAATGGGAGCTGATAATGAATATCTTGCAGGATTATCTTGAGGATTAGATGAGCATCTAGATGTATATAATTCTGGCATTCAATTATCTGTTATATAATGGGTACTTCATAAATGGTAATAGTTGTAGTTAATATAAACGATCATATTTATTACTAAAATAATACAATAAATATGATTATAATCAACTTACTCCAAATATATAGTGTTTATCCATTCCTGGTAAAGTAACTTTACCTACTTGGGAAAATATATTCATCATAGATGCTAAACCTAGCATATTTTACTAGGCCCATATTGTATTAAGCCCTTTATCAGGTCTGATCCTGGCAGGCAAATTCTACCTCTGTGGCAATATTAAAAGATGTTTTAAATAAACTGTAATAAAGTAGTATGCCTTATGAATAACTTATATTAGCATAGGCTTAGTGGAAATGCTTGGGTTTTGGAGTCACACAGACCCACCTCTATAACCCACCTTGTGAACTTAATGCAATTTACTTCTAAGTTTATTCATTCAACGACACTGGTTTGAACACCTCCTACGTGCCAGGCTCTGTTCTTAGCACTGGGATACATAACTAATCAAAATAAAGGGCCCTTTCTTCAGGAAGCTCACATTCTAGCACAGGAGATAGTCAATAAATAATAAACCTGAAAAGCAAATGACTTATATGGTACAAAAATACAGAAAAAAAAACCAACAGTATGCCTTAAACCTTTATGCCCAGACCATTTACCAAACTGAAATTATGTCCTTTTTTAGATTAAATTCAACTGTGAATTTAACATCACCTGGCTTTAAATGTTTATTATACATGGAGAAAATTCATCTGTAATGTAAATATTAACATTTGTATTACTTTTGGAAAAAAAAAATTTTGTGTCCTGGGTATCTTTATATTATCACTTAAACTCTTTTGATCTATCAACTGAATTAAAGAATTTCATTCTCTAAAATATTTTTCAGATAGTCTACTTTAAATACAACTAAACCACACATGTACTTAAACTTACCGCTTGCTAACTTTCTTTTGTCTGAGATAATACCAATATTATGGGCTAACGACTGGGCAAGTGTAACTGCCATTAAATCCGTTTTCCCAAACTGAAAGACAAAAATAAAATACTTGTAAATGCAAATTATTTTTTATTTAAGATGGGCCAGAGAAAATGTCACAATATAATTGAAAATAAGTAATTTCTGAGCATTTTATTTAGCAGAGGTTAAACACATAATAGCTAGTGCTGAACTACTAAGCATTTGGGAAGAAGTAGTAAGAAATAAATCCATGTTTGACTAAGTCTTACAGAGAAGACTAGAAGCCAGGGAATCATCGACTTTCAGATTTGGAAACTTACATCTAATTTTGAGCCCAAATTTCACTGGTGACATTCCTGAAAAACTGAATACTTGTACCACAGTTAAGCCAGTCTTTCAGATAAGAGAAAATAAAATAAATGTATAATTTATTTGGAACTTGTTCATCCTTGTGTGTCCACTAGCACTCCTAAAATCCCCAAACTGAATAGAACTTGGCTTCAGAAAACCAGTGGTATGAGTCATAGGAAATGGTGACGATCTTTGGCCACAAGAAACTTGAAAAGACCTAGGGATATTTTTTTCGATATGCAGCCTCCCAAAGATTCAGGTATTTTTCTTTTAGATCACTTCCATCAGGTTTAGTGCCCTAGGGGTAGAAGTTAACCCTTTGGAAAACCTAGTCTATTTTTTCCTCCAAAAATTTGCCAAATATTGAGGAAGACAATTTTCAATTGAGTTCTTAAGTAGTAACCCAGTGCTTCAGGGAATTACTCAATTCGCTGGAAAAAGAGTCAACATGATAAATAGGGCCTTATTTTCAATAAAGGTAAAGGTAAAGATTTTCTCTATCTAATCTGTATATAGCTAAACCTGGAAATTATTCTAAGTAGAACATGAACAGAATTATCCGATATTATCTTTCCTTATTTCCCTATTCTGGCCTCTGGCACTAACCATGTTGGTTGTTAATAAAATAACAATATCTGGAGTATGTGGAATACTGAGAAACTGTCCCTTAAATATTAGGAAAACATCATCAGCCATCATATCACTTTGTATCTTACAGATGTTCACACCTACTTCATTCACGCCTCCTCCTTTCAGCAACGAGCAAATCCCACCAATATAAGCTGCCCCGCTCCGGCTACTCTCAAATTGACTTCCCCTTTCAGAAAAGGAAATGAAAAAGGCTTACTGCTGACAGTCCACATATCATAGCACCTCTCATTATTAAGTTACCACATTTATTTTCTCAATACACATACATTTCTCTACTATATACTCCTGAGGTAAGGGAGGGATATGAAAATTGTTGGCACGCATAACCAAAGGAAAAGGTTTCTGAGGAATGTTTCCCCACATGATCAATAAATACCTTAAATAGAACTATACCTATGAAAAAAGGATCTCTAACATGAGGTACACTTACGTGGTATTTCCATCAAAAATGCATATAACTTGAATCTCATAGTGAGAAAACATCAGACATTCTCACAATGAGGAACATGCTATAAAATAACTGGCCTATACTCTTCAAAAATGTTAACCTCAAAAGAGACAAAGAAAGGCTGAGGAAATATTTCAGATTAAAGGAAAGTAAAGAGACGTGACGATTAAATGTAATGTGTGATCCTGGATTGGATCCTGGATTTGGGCAAGGGTTGGGGGGTAGCTATAAAACATTATTGAAACAGTTGGTGAAATCTGAATATAGACAGTGGGTTAGATAAAAACATTGTACCAATGTTAAATTTTCTGGTTTTGACAGTTTACTGTGGTTATATAAGAGAATGTCTTTATCCTTAGGGAATATATATGTAAGTATTTAGTAGTAAAGGCCCAGTAAGTAAATGTCTCCAACTTACTCTCAAATAGTTCAGGAAAAAAAACAAAAAAAGACACTGATAGATAGATAGATGCAAGGAAGGAAGAAGGATAGAAAGAAGAAAATCATAAAACAAATGGGATAAAATATTAACAATTGATGAATCTGGGTAAAGGGCATATGGTATTTCCTTGTATTATTCTTGCAACTTTTCTGTAAATTTGGAATTGTGTAAAATAAAAAGTTACCTCAAAAATACTCTTTTACTTCCATTTGTAACTTTCTTCAACAGCTCTGGCTTTAGATGGTAGGTTTTTAAATTGTTGCAATTTATGATTTGCTCTTACATCAAATATGCAGGTTACCCCCCAGAAAAACCATAAGAGTAAGAAAAAATAAAAAATAAAATGTACCCTAGGTATACTAAGCTCTCCCCTTAAACCAAAAACAAAGATAACATTAACATTTAAAAGACAGCAACTTTAAAGAATATATAATAATCTGTTGTTAAGAATACTCTTTATGAGAATTAATAGTACTTTCATTCAGTAAATGCTCTGATTAAATCTCTTGAAAAAAATTATATGAAATGTACATGCAATAATAAAATAACTCAGAATTAAATCTATTGAATATTCATGACAGTTTCAAACAATCTGTACTCTAAAACTTCTTTCAAATATATCTGCCACATCAAATCCTAATTGCGTTATGCAGTAGAAAGAATACATCTCATCCACAAGTAATACAGTATTCAACATGGAATAAAAAAAAGTAATAAATCATTACAAAAGTTACGTACGAAAAAAGGTGAACTGCATCACTTTTCTCTTTGATAAAATCCCTCCTGTATTTCATAAATTCACGTAGGGTGATCAATGGATTTTCAGATATGGCAAACTTGTTGTCAGCCGCCCAGGTTTCCATGGCAACCAATACTATCCTTGTCTTAAGTTGGTCTTTATATATCTAGTATATTAACAAAATGAACACACAGCGATACATGTGGTAAAAATCAACTGATTTATGAACAGGACTACAAAGCTCCTTTTGTGGAAACTCCTCGAGTTTTAGCTAAATGTGAGAAATTCCACTGTTTTTAGGGGAGATAATTGTTTTTCTAACTTACATGCATTTCCCTTGAGTAATAGAGAATCCAATTGTTTATCAAGTCATAACCAAAGAATAGAGTACTGGTAGAAACAAAATATTGCTTTTTGACAAATCTTTGCACCCTTCCTCAAGGTTTCCCCAGAGTCCATTTTCTGGCACCCTATAAGATTCACACTAGCAAAAAGTGGAACACTCATGAAGGAGATAATTTCTGTACACCCTAGCTGGCCCTAATTAAACTCATGGGGAAGGTACTGGCATTGCCTTGTTGGGAAGATTTGGAAAGTAGTTTCAGTAGAATTATTTAGTTGCAACTTTCCCACGGCACCAGGCACTCTTTTGAAGAGGCACAACTGTTTCTCCATTGCTAGAACTACACTGTGAATATCTTTGTTAGGGGCTACGACTCAACCTTTTCTTTTCCAGTGTGAAAAATACAGGCATAAAAATACAGGCATAAATACAGGCATAAAAATACAGGCAAAAATACAGGCATAAAAAACTTCAGGCATAAAGCTGTAACTCTGACCACTTCCTTTTATCATTTTCCCAGCCAGAGATCAAAGTCAATAAAGTTCATGGCAAAGTTACCAGGGACTTAACAGGACACCTTGGCTAAAGTGCAATTTAGGGCAGTGAAAATATAAGAACATTATCCGATTTATTAGCAATCAGGAGATAAACTTCCTCTGTGGCAGTACTGAATCGGGTTCATACTTACTAAATCCGCCAGGTTCACCACAGATTTCGCATAGGTATTGGTAAGTACCACTGAAAGCCGATGTTTTTTAAACTGAAAGCAAAAGAAAACAAGTGAAGGGCTTCAAGATCATCAGCAAACACTCATCTCAGCAGAGGAAATACGGTGTAATTGAAAGGCCTCTAAAGCTTTCTGTAAAAACTGCAAGTTGACACCTAGTTCTTTAGATGCTGCGTAGCCTGAGGCAACGCTCCTAAAAGTTTGAGGCCTCCTAAAAGTTTGAGGCCTTACCTCACTTTGAGGTAAAGTAGAAAACACCCATTCCATCCATTTCAAAAGTTTATTTTTTATCACAAGATTGTTAATTCAAAATGATAAAACACATGAAAGTTGTTGATAAATTGAAAGACATACAAATAAAGGTAGGGTGAAAGCCAGAACAACTGAATGTGAATAATGCTGAAAGTATAAAAAGTTCCACAAGACTTACTCAGTAAAGAGAAGAAAGCCCTAATGGTCACGAGGAGGTGGCTTATAGGCTTGATGTGAATGACATATATCTTTGGTTTGGCCTCAGTGCTGTTTTAAAAATCAGGAAATATCATGATTTCTGGCTTCACTCAAAATTAGTATTCCCCACATGGTAATCACTGGCAAGGGCTGAGAAGCAGACTCTCCCGTTGGGCAGACCATGTGACTTCTCTTTTGCCACAGGCCTCACCCCTCCCTATTGTTTTATACCTGGCTCACTTTATTTGAATTATCTGCTACAGATGCTTACAGACATCTGAATTTATGATATCCTAAAATGTCTAAAATATGTGTTCTTGCAACTTATTTTTATTCTGTAAAAATCTCAGGAAAAAGTAACATTCACGAAATCAAATCGGTAGGAAGATAGAACTTAGTCCTACCCTGAACAAGGAAGAAGCACTCAATAATAATTATCATTATTAATTAATAATCAATGTTATTAGTTTAATCATCTTTAAATAAATGACACATTTTCCCCCAAATAAGTAATTCAAAGTAAATTAAAATGTATGTGTACCTGAAATTAAGTAAAATTCAGCAACGTGCATCACTGAATATTTTTAGTTTAAAATTCTGCCCATGAATTGAGTATACAATGTGCTCATGAACTGATACAACATGCCCATGAATTGAGTATTAAAAAAAACCTGACTCAACAAAAAAGGAAGTTTGGCTAGGTTTTTATCCTAAAAATCTTCACTGCTTGGCTATATAAGGTATTTTTTTTTAAGTGTTATTCTATATTGCAGCATATATTGATTAACAATGTTGTGTTAGTTTTGGGTGTACAGTAAAGTGATTCAGTTATACTATACATGTATCTACTCTTTTTTAAATTCTTTTCCCATTTTGGTTATTACAGAATATTGAGCAGAGTTCTCTGTGCTATACAGTAGATACTTGTTGGTTATCTATTTTAAATATAGTAGTGTGTACATGTCAATCCCAAACTCCCAATCTATCCCTCCCCTGCACCCTTTTCCCCTGGTAACCATAAGTTCATTCTCTAAGTCTGTGAGTCTGTTTCTGTTTTGTAAATAAGTTTATAAGCCTTTCCAAATGGTTTACTACATAGCAAGACAGAAATAGAAAAATTGCTTTCCATTTATTAGGATAAAGCTGTACATTGCAAACTAAAGAATCACATTATTGCTGCTTCACTTTTTCAATATAAAACGGAAGTTTCCCTTTTTTTTTTTAACCTTGCAATTTTTGTAAGAGAAGATATTAGCCCCTACATTAACTAAGTGAATCCAAAGAGTTAACATTATGAGTCACAGAAATATTTTTGGAACCTCACAAAATACTGTTAATTGCTTTACCTAAGAGTGTTTCCTACTTACAGGTTGTTGCTGGGTAACAGACATGTTTCTTTATACATATACCTTCTCCAACTTACAACTTTACAGACTTCTTTCTTCTAAACATATTCCTGCACCCACTAGTTTTACCCCAGGCACAGACAAGTTCAACCAACACAAAATTCAGCAAATCCTACCATGAGATGATCATTCACAATCATCAGTTCAATATATTTGGTTTCCTCCTCTATGTTACGAGGATATCGACGAAGCTGCAATATGATAAAGGAAATAGCTCGTAAATAAGCCTCCGATCTTGGCTATGGGAAACTTATGTTACATATTAGATTCTCAGATATTATCCCTCTTTTAGCTGAAAGTTTGTACTCTTTTACCAACCTCTCCCTACCAAGTTTCCTCCACTACCTAGCCCCTGGCAACCGCTTTTTCACTCTGTCTCTATGAGGTTTTTTTTTTTAGATTCCACATGTAGGTGATACGATGCCATATTTGTCTTCCTCTGTTTCGCTTATTTCACTTAGCATAACGCCCTTCAGGTTCATCCATGTTGTCGCAAATGACAGGGTTTCCTTCTTTATTAAGGCTGAGTAATATTCCATTGTGTGTGTGTGTGTGTCTGTGTATATATATATACATTTTCTTTGTCCATTCATCCACTGATGGATACTTACATTGATAACACTATATTGTATAATTGAAATTTGCTAATAGAGTAGAATTTCAATGCTCTCACCAAAAAAAAAAAAAAGGAAATACATAAGGTGAGGGATATGTTAATTAAATCCATGGGGGGAATCCTTTCACAAATATAATGTATATCAAATCATCCTACTGTATACTTTAAATATCTTACATTTGTCAATTATACTTCAATAAGCTGAAACAAATTTTTTTAATTAAA
This sequence comes from Tursiops truncatus, assembly GCF_011762595.2. Taxonomy (NCBI): domain Eukaryota; kingdom Metazoa; phylum Chordata; class Mammalia; order Artiodactyla; family Delphinidae; genus Tursiops; species Tursiops truncatus. The sequence continues at coordinate 53,724,550 of NC_047042.1, forward strand.
AAAATTTTAAATATGGGAGAAATAAACAAAACAAAATTTCCCCCCCCCATTTTTTTTTTTTTTTTGCGGTAAGTGGGCCTCTCACTGTTGTGGCCTCTCCCGTTGCGGAGCACAGGCTCCGGACGCACAGGCTCAGCGGCCATGGCTCACAGGCCCAGCTGCTCCACAGCATGTGGGATCCTCCCAGACCGGGGCACGAACCTGTGTTCCCTGCATTTGCAGGCGGACTCTTAACCACTGCGCCACCAGGGAAGCCCTCCCCTTTTATTTATTTAGTATTTTTTTCATTTTCATCAATTTACTTAGTTTTTGAGTGAGTAATAAATTTGCATGGTTCAAAAATTAAAGAATTATGAAAAGGTATAGGATGAAAGTTCTCCTCTCACCTCTGTCCCCCATCTACCAATTGTTACTCCTTCCCCCACAATGGGTACAGCACAGTTACTGGTTTCTTCCAGAAATATTTATGCATATAAAATCAAATATGAGATATATTTTATTTTGTACTTCCACTTATCTCCTTCTCTTTTGCATCAGTCTATTTTCATTTAACAGTATATCTTGGAGATTATAACATATGGTTTAAGCTCCTGAGAATCTCTGAGAGTTCTATATAGGGAGTGGAATGATTGACACTTTTACTATATAATCTCCAAATCAGGCTCTGAGACATGCCCCTTCTGCTGATAGGGTTCAGAGGATGCCCCAAGTGATATATAGGAGCTCTGTTAGGATAGTTTGGAGAGCTCTCAGGCAGTCTTTGGTTACCCCAGTGCAGCTATATCTGTCTGTTCAACCACAAATTTTCTCCACCTTCAAAATCATGACCAATGAATGGTACTGTCAAGAGCCACGAAGGCAGCCACATCCTTTGGTTCTCTGAAATCAGTCTATAGCACAATCTTTAACAAGATCTGCAAAATTAACTTCTTCCTTTGTGCCATACTTTGACACACATTTAGTTTTTCAATAAACCTTTTTGTTCACTTGCCCAAGGGCCATTTTTGTTATAAGAGTATACATTCAAACCTAAAAAAATACATGAATGTTTGAGTATTGCATTTAAACGAAAATATTTCTGCCACATGGATTTTGTTTCATTGCTAATGCATTCCCAAATTCTAAAAAACTTTACTTTTCAAAATCCCTTAAAACATCAAGTTAATAGGAAATAATAGACTATAATTCTGGTTTTGGAAACCAAAAAATAACATAAACTGCATCCACTGACAAGAGTTTTTTTAATGGATTTTTTACAGATGTAATACTAAAATAAAATTTATATCAATTATTAGAAATCAAATTCACAAATGTATAAACAATAAAACATTTCTAGGAAAAAAAAAAGGATGTTGTTAGGATGATAGTATTTGCTTTGTTAATTGTGGTAGAGACCTGAGCCTTTCTAACAAGTAGACTTATAACAAGTCCCAGTATTTTCTTAGTGTCAGAGAGTTGCCATATTGGCCACACGGTTTTATAACACCTCGCCTCCAGGGTCCACAGCTTTCTCATAAAGAGAAATCAAGGGTCTGTCTGCTTAGCAAATGACTGGATGTTGCAGATGTTTATGAAGAACTTCAAGGATCATGTCAAAAGAAAATCGTCCCATTCTCTTGGTTCTTAAGTCATGAAAGTAAATACTGATTCAAATTAAATCCTGACGGCAATTACTTGTATCTATTTAACTGGGCTTCAATATATGTGTACATTCACAAAACATATAGAGCTCATAGTAGTAATTCATGGGACACAACAGCTTCTGAGAGGCAGTATGCAATGCATACATGGTTATAAGCACTGCTCTGAGACCAGACTTCTAGGTCAGAATCCCAGCTCCACCACTGGGCAACCCAATGTAACCCTGGGCAAGCTTCTTAAGCTTCTTATGCTTCAATGTCTTTATCAGTAAATCAGTGATAATATTAATAATAATCCCCTCCTCAAAAGATTGTTATGAGGATTAAGTACGTTAATACAATTGAACATGGTGAGTACTCAGTAAAATTTAGGAATTATCATTCATATTAGAAATCTGTATGTAAACACATTTTATTTCATACTTACTAAACACATATTAAAAAGAAGATACTTCACTCCTTCAACGGCTTTATCTTATTAGAGATCTATTTCTCTCATCCTATTTTTATGCCATACACACACATTCATACCAACCACCACCACAACTGTCATAATATCTTAATTCTGATGACCAGAGTTCTTATTTTGTCTAAACTATTTACCAGCTCTACGATTCTGGGCAAGTCATTTGCACATTTCAGAGACATCATTTTTTTTTGCTGTGAAAGGGAAATAATAGCACCTACTTCATGTGGTTAAAAGCACCGTATGAACTGTTGTTATTATTAAGTTCAATACCCTTTGAACATTCATAAAGCAGACATTCGGGTTTTATATCCTAGACTCCACAAAGTATTGATAGCTCAAGTGTGAAAGTACCATTTTGTGGCTTCAAAACCTGATGGAGTCACTCTTAAGGGGGTATCTTTAAGGGGATAAATACAAGGACGTGTACCACCCAAGTAGACTCCATGTTGTGGTGTACCCCCAGGCAAGGAAAGAGGCCTATGGTAGAAAGAACCTGAGATGCCACAGCAGGGGCCTCATAATCCGTCTGTATGTTGAATGACCATGTTATCACCACTATGAGTGCTTTTGAGTCTATGAAATAATATGGCCCCAACTCCACTGCTCCTACGAATGTGTCACCCTTCTTGTTTACCACAATAGCAAATGCCTGAACTAATTCTTATCCCTCACAGACTTCATGTAGATTAAACTGATTGGCAGTTGCCAAACGTTTTTAAAACATCATGACATATACCTGTGAATACATACCTGTCGTCTACTCCGTTTTGGTCTTGGCTTCAAAATAAATTTTGGTGGAGTGATGTTTACTTGTTGGAATTCTAAAAGGAAATAAAAATAAATTAAATTTAACTTAGTGCATTTGCCAGGTTTTTTTCACGAAGGGTAATCAAAGTTTTACTAGCCCTTCTTAGTATAAATTATATAACTGTTCTTTAATCATCAATGAGTATTATAATTTATAAATTACAGAATTATAACTAATTATGAATTTTATAATATATAATATTGTGCTTAAGGAAAATACAAAACATTGATCTAAGTAACTGCATTCATATTAATACTAAATAAACATACCATGAAGGAATACAATTCAAAAAAAATCTCAAACATTATTCCTGTTCTAATTTATCTCAAAATTTTTCTCCAAATTCTCCTACAAATACCATCACATTTTTATGGGGAACTGTCTGAATAGCCACTCGACCTTCACTTCCACCATTGACCTTCACTAAAGAATGACACACCAAATGCTGGTGAAGATGCGGAGCAGTTAGAACTCTCATATAATGCTGATGAGAGTATAAAATGGTATAACCACTTTGGGAAAATGTTCTGCAATTTCTCTTCCAACAGTAGTTCTTAAATTGTGATCCTTGGACTAGTGGCATCAGCATTACCTGGGAACTTGGAAATGCAATTTCTCATAACCCACCCAAGGTACACTTAATCAAAAGCTGTAGAAATTAGTGCAGCCACTATGGAAAACATTATGAAGGTTCATGAAAGAATTTAAAAGAGAAATACCATATGATCCAGCAATCCCACTTCTGGGTATATAGCCAAAGGAATTTAAATCAGGATCTCAAAGAAATATCTGTACTCCCATGTTCACTGCAGCATTATTAACAACAGTCAAGATACAGAAGCAACCTAAATGTCCATCAGTGGATGAGTGGATAAAGAAAATATGATATATACATACAATGGAATATTATTCAGCCTTAAAAAAGGAAATCCTGCCATTTGCGACAACACAGATGAACCTAGAGGACATTTTGTTAAGTGAAATAAGCTAGACACAGAAGGACAAATACTATATGATACCACTTATATGAGGGATCTAAAATAGTCAAACTCAGAGAAACAGAGATTAGAATGGTAGTTGCCAGGGGCTGCGGGGAGGGGGATATAAGGAGTTATTAGTCAAAGTGCACAAAGTTTCAGTCATACAAGATGAGTAAGTCCTAGAGATCTACTGTACAGCTTAGTGCATATAGTTAAGGATACCATATTGTATTAGATTTTATGTTAAGTGTTTTTATCATCATCATAAATAAAGAGGGCTGGAGGAAACTTTTGGAATGGATGGATATGTTTATGGCAGAGATTGTGATGATGATTTCATGGGTGTATATTTATCTCCAAACTCATCAAGTTGTATACAGTAAACATATAAAGCTTTTTGTATGTCAATTATACCATAATAAGGCAGCTGAAAGGAAAAAAAAAAAAAAACCCTAAAGAGGAGGCCAGCAATCTGTGTTTACCAAGCCCTCCGGGTGATTCTGATGCATGCTGAAGTTTCAGAACGATGTTATACAGTTAAACATATACCTACCTTATGACCCAGTGATTTCACTCCCAGGTATTTGATAGAGAAATGTAGACGTGTGTCCACAAAAAAGATTTTTGACAAGAATTTTCATAGTTGTTATAGTCATAATAGCCCCAAACTGGAAACAATCCAAATGTCCATCGACGGAAGAGATAAAAAATTGTGGTATATTCATACAATAAGAACATACTCAATAATATAAAAGAAAGAACAATTGCTACCCTCAACAACATAGATCTCAGGCATGTGCTAAGCGAAAGAAACTGAACATGATGCATAATTCCATTTGTATGAAGAGCTACAACAGGAGAAACTAATCTACGGTGAAAAAGTCAGAAAAGGAACTGCAGAAGTGGTGGCACTGATAGGGAACAGACACAAAGGAAGTTACTGGGGTAACAGAAATGCTCTATATCTCACCAGGGGAGAATATGGGTGTCAAAACTCAGCAAACAGTATACTAGTTTTGTGTATTTCATCATAGTAATTTTCTATTGCAGTACAATTGACATACAATATCATATTAATTTCAGGTGTACATCACAGTGATTTGATATTTATTGAATGTATATAGTTTGAAATGGTTAGGTAAGTCTAGTTACCATCTGTCTCCATACAAAGTTATTACAATATTATTGACTACATTCCCTATACTTTACATTACATCCCCATGACATATTTATTTTATAACTGGAAGTTTGTACCTCATCACCTTCTTCACCTATTTCACCTGGCCCCCATTCCCATCTGCTCTGGCAATCACCCAACTGTTCTCTGTATCTATGAGTCTATTTCTGTTCTGTTTGCTTGTTTTGTTTTTTATTGTAGTAATTTTTAAAACACTGAGGGCTAAGTGGTCAGTGTTTAAATAAATAAGCTGTTCTCAAAATGTGTTCTTAGGAATACTAGTCCTGAGAGATGTGTCAAATGAAACAAAACGTTCCACAGTCAAACACGTTTGAGGAGCACCTGATCATATTTCTATCTCTGGCAAATACATAATGCATAGCAAAAAAAAAAAAGACATAATATAATCCATAACTCAGTGACACTATTAAATCTAAAATAAAAAAGCTTCTTTTTGAGCTTATATCACAAAAACTGCAGTTTTAACATTTGTCTATTTTTTGTTTCCTTCTAATTTGTCATAGTAAATCTAAGTATGTTGAGAGACAAATGACACTCAAATCAACCCTGTAAACTTCTGATAAGAAAAGAAAACCAGGAACAAACTGAGACAGACTTGAGTTTTCCAAGAATATGTTCAAAACTCATTTTTAATAACAGCAAAACTGCTGAGTCACTTCCAAAGTTTCTGTTGTAAAGAAACCCTGAACAAAGTTTTTAAAAAATTATAAGATTGTATCAAAGCAAGCCTACAATAAAGTCCTTAGGGGGGACTCTTTATTTATTACTTTAAATATTAATTAATGTTTATTGTTTCCAGTAATGTCTCTAAGATTGTAACTTTGTTCTCAGGCAGCTAACCATGATTTATTTTCTTCCCATAATAGGGATTATAATAAGTTTCATAAGATAACGAAGGAACAGTCTAAAGTGTCCATGTAAAGTAAAATCAGCTAGCTATATGCTCATTTGCAGATTTTTCCAAATAGTGAATTCTATAAAATAGGATCTTCTATTTCTTTGGCAGCAGGAGAAAAGGGGTGAGTTCTGTTTCTCTTCGGGGTAACCGCAGAAGGTCAAGGAGTTACAAGTTTGTTTCAGAGAGGAAGGAACATTAGAAAACACTTATTTCATTTTCCAATGAGAAGACAATGCAGCCTTTAAGTCATTTTCCTAAGTAGTAGTTTAGGGTTTGCTTTAGTCTAGTAATTTTTCCATTTGCCCTTGTGCCTCTCTCCCAGGGTACATTCTCGTAGTGCCATAATCCAAACCCCCCCTCAGCCCCTTACTAGCTGTGGGACCCTAGAAAAAACAAACTAGCTGAGCTTCTGTTTCTTCATCTATAAAATGGGAATGATAATATTGACCTCACAGAGCTGTTGCAAAGATTAAAAAGAGTTTAAAAATTAGAATGTACTATGGCCATAGTCAGGGCTCACTAAATAGGGGAGCAAGCATCTCCACGTCAGATATTCAAAGTGTGCCCTATCTTTAGAAGGAGAACATGAATGAGTCTAGCATAGCCAAAGATAAATGCACTCTGCATAATCATTGCTCCACTAATGAGGCCAAAGCCTGAGTACTCTGCCTTTCTTGCCAAGACAAGACATGGATGCAACCCTCCAATCAAATCTATAAATAGATGGACCCATAAACACACATGGGAAGGAAGACCAATTTCACAAATAGCACATCATCATAATAAATGTTAATCTACAATAGTTCTTTCTTAAAATGCTGGGGCAAAAAGAGATGAGGAAACAACAAACGGGAAAATAATTAAGGGTTCATCTCTATGTTTACAAACTCAGTATTTCACCAAGAATGAATTTTATATATTCTATGTATGCAGACCCATTTTTGCTTTAACATTATTTCTCCTGGAATACCTTACTTTGAGTCTTATAATTTTAAAAAGTTTTCCTTCATCATGTTCAAGCTATATCTTTCCAAACTCATCCACTATAAACATGAGGTAGGTTTGCATTTTATTCTCTCTCTTGATGTTACTCGACTTTCTAAAACTGTTACGAGCAGTCACAGGCTGATGATATTCCACATATAATTAGCTCTAAAGCATTAAAATGAATTACTAAAGTCTTTTTTTTTTAAATCACTATAAGAAGATCATACCAGATGGAAGATCATCCAAGGGAAATTCAAACAGTCTGGATTTGTAAACCGAATGAAAACGGAAATCCTCCTGAAACAACACAAACAAGAGAGATGAGGCAGGGACAACCAGATATCTCCAGGCTCAGGCAATCATAGCTGGAGGAGCTTAGACCTTAAAAGAACCGTCGCTTGACTACGCATTCTCTTGGGTTTGGAAAGGCGAAGAGCCATTGCACAACCCCTCCAGCTCACTCCTGTATTCTCCCAGCATCAGAGTGGCAGCCCATTAAAAGCAAAACACCTTCACAGACAGAGAAGCCAAAGCCTGCAGTAATCAAAAAGAAATGAATGGACCTATTCCCCCAAGGAGAAGCAAGACGCCTGGGGAAATGGGTGAATGTTTTTTACAACTGGTTCCTTTCCACGGAGCCCTGCCCCCTTTTAGAGCCTGATAGCTTTGTTAGGCACACTGCAGAGCTCACAGTCTCCCTGTACTGGGGAGCCGGATGACTGGAACAAGCAGAACGCCCAAAGCAGACCCTGCCTCAACATTCAAGTGTCACATAAACTTCTGCGAAAAACCAACAGATAAAAAGCCATGTTTCATCTAAGAAAACTTAATGAACATTCAAATAACTTCATCTGGCTTCCTTCAATTACCAAAGAAAGAATGTCATGAAGAGTCAAGTTTCATATTACTTTTTAAAAAAATCACGCTGTCGGGCTTCCCTGGTGGCGCAGTGGTTAGGAATCCGCCTGCCAATGCAGGGGGCGCAGGTTCGAGCCCTGGTCCAGGAAGATCCCACATGCCGCGGAGCAACTAAGCCCGTGCGCCACAACTATTGAGCCTGCACTCTAGAGCCCGCAAGCCACAACTACTGAGCCCGTGCGCCTAGAGCCTGTGCTCTGCAACAAGAGAAGCCACCACAATGAGAAGCCCGCGCACCACAATGAAGAGTAGCCCCTGCTCACTGCAACTAGAGAAAGCCCACACACAGCAACAAAGACCCAACACAGCCAAAAATAAATAACTAAATGTATTTAAAAAAAAAATCACACTGTCAAGCAAAGTGACAGGACAACTCTCAGTGGGTACCCAGAAAATAACACACAAAACAGATAGTTTCCCACACAAGACTGTTTATGAGTGGCAAAACAATGTGTGTTTCTTGAAATTATTTGCCTCTCTAAGTGTTTGATCAGTGTTCCATGATACATGGAAGAATATCTGTGTGTACAGAGCTAGGATGGAAGTGCATTATGTTTCTCTATAGTCAGTAATAGTAACCCTTTTCTAATTTGTGAAAAATGAATGTTTCAACTAAAGTGCGAGAGAGAATTGAGAAAACCCAGATTTCTCTAAACTTCATCACCACGGGGCCTTAAAGAAAATGGGCAATAGAGAAAAATCTGGAATCTAGAAAAGAAAAAGGTTGGAAAATCACATTATCTATGGATTCGATCTGTTACGAACTGACTATGTGTCTCCCAAAATTCATGTTTAAGCCCTATACTCCTAATGTGATTATATTGGGAGACAGGCCCTGTTGAGGATGTGATAAAGGTTAACAGAGGTCACAAGAGTGAGGTCCTAATCTGATAAGGCTTGTGTCCTTATAAGAAGAGGAAAACACCAGACCTCACACTGTCTCTCTGTCATGTGAGGACACAGTGAGAAGGTGGCTGTCTGCACCCCAGGGAGAGAGCCCTCAATGGACACTGACCCTGCTGGCACCTTGATCTTGGACTTCCAGTCCCCAGAACTGTGCGAAAATAAATTTCTGTTGTTTAAGCCACCCAGTATTTTATAATGATAGCCTGAGCAGACTAAGACAGACCACAGCACATTATGGTGGAGATAGAAATGAAGGCTTCAGAACACCTCAGAAGGAAAGTATTTCCGACTGAATGGAAGAGTAACAGGCAGATTTTTTTAAAAAAGATCACTGTGATTTTGCCTTATTCACTATTTAATTTAAATGTATATGTGTACATATTACACGTATATATGTATACATATATTCCTGACCCTAAAATATGAAAATAAAGCAAAATAGAGAGAAAAAAGAGGGAAAAAAAGCTCCCAGCATCAACATTTACATTTGCCACAGCAAACAGAAGGAGCACTTACTTGGGAGGTGTCATTTCCTTCCGGCTCGATGAGATAGGTGTGGTTCCCATCATAGAACATCCCACTGCCAAGGACAAGAAAATACTTAGGCCTGGCAATTGACTCTTGCCTCAGAACAAGATCATTTTAAAGTCAGCAGCAGCCGGAGGACCAGTTTACTTCTCAATGCCCACTTCCCAGTCCCACCCATCACACGGGGTACACACCACATAGCACACCCCACACACACACATACCACCCACAGCACACATCATACACACTCACACACACCACACACACCGCAGATCATACTCACACACACTACCCATACCACACACACACACACACACACACACACACACCACACACCACACATCATACACACACACACACCACCCACATACCATACCACACACACACACCATTATACCGTACATTACACCCCACAGCCCCACACATATACACACCACATACCACAGACACTCACACACACACCACACAAGACACACACCTCACTCCACGTATCTCACACACACACATACATACACACACATCATATACATTTAATAATATGACAAAAGCTGCAGGAAGAGCAGAACAGGGCGGGCACAAGGCAGCAGGATGCAGGGAACAGGGCGCAAATCTGAAGTTCAATTCTGGACCTCACTGGCTAGAGGTGATTGTCAGCCAACTGAGAAATCCTCTGGAGGGCATCTTAAGCTACATATGGCCTCAGCTCCCACTCGGAGAGATCCGATAGCCGTCCCTTTTAGAGTAATGTGGTTTTTCTACTAAGATCAGGTCCCGTCGGATACTGAAGGAACTTGTGTTACCACTCAGGTGTCTGAGGGGGGTGAAGCTGTGATCTTCTGCAGTCACGTTCCAGCGTTAGGTGGAAATGACTGCATTATACCCAAGTTGCTAACCATAGAATAGTATGTGTCTTTCATTGATCACTTAGCGAAATCGGCTGGTTTCCTGAGCTATAATTATAATGGCCTCCAGCTCCGTGTCTATCCAAATTTATTCACTCCTGCAGTAACATCTTCCACATGTCCTCTACTTTCATATACCATTAGAAATGCCCTTTTCACATCTGTAATGTTTTCAACCCAAAGTGTACTTTCTGAATTCGGATGACACTGCATTTGGAATTTAAAGATAAACAGATGCAGTTTGTAAGATATTACTGACAATATATCCCTAAGGAATCAGTGAGGGGAGCATTTTCAGAACAGTAGACACCAAATATGGCAGTGAACATTCTGCTGATAACAGGCCAGACCCAACCAGAAAGCTGTATGAAACCATCACCCTTTGCCAAAGTTCACATGGATACACTGATTAAGTAGCAAGCAGATTGTTTTGTTTAAGTAGTATTGGGTACTATTTCCTCTTGAATTAGGTTAGTATCCAATGCAAAGATCAGTTACTTTTTATTGGATTTAAACATCATGATACATCGTATAAACAAAGCAGATTCTGACACCATCCATGAAGATTCTGGTTCCCTAAATGAATTATTATTTTTTTTTTGTCCCCAGGGCATGTGGAACTTCCCGGACTAGGGATCGAACCCATGCCCCCTGCACTGGAAGTGTGGAGTCTTAACCACTGGACCACCGGGGAAGTCCTGGTTCCCTAAACGAAAATATGCCATTTTTGATTCTTTAACAATTAAAAAGCATGTGTGTTTCATTTACTTTGTTTGAGGATTGAAAGCTTTCTGTTACATTTATATAAATTCCAAATAGTATACTGAGTCCATCACAGAGTTTATAATTGATAAAATCCTATAGCTAGGACCAAGTCATTACCGGCCAATTGATTGAGCTAAAATTTTAAAAGGCTGCATCAAAACAAGATTTTGAAAGGAAATGTCATTCATACAAATTGCCACAAGAGGGCAATAAACTTACATTTGATTCCATTCTTTAATGTTCCCATAGTTAGAGGATTTTGTCAAAACATCAGACATACCAGGACCAAAATATTGCCCATCAGTCCTTCGAATTTGAAAAAAAAAAAGTGCTCCTGCAGGTTCTTTATGGAAAAGATATGAGTTTGATTATTTTACCCTTTATGTTCTTTAATGGAATTCAGTAAATCAAGAAAAATGAAAAATCTCAACATGTACTTGGTCATTTATAGAAGATGAGTCATGGATGAAATAATATATCTCATATCTAAGTCACTGCAATTGAGACAACATAAATTATTTAATATTTAGAAGTAGCTCCCCCAAATATTTCTGTCAGCAATGTTTGTTCAGAAGGTAAAATCAAGATGAAAAGTAATAATAAATAACAAAAAGGAACAAGAGTGAATTATTCAACATGCTCATAAAAGTCTAAGAACACCAAAATACACTTGTACACAGTCCTGACAGTGTCCCTACACGTGGTGGGTTTTCTGTTTGTTTCTTCTTGTTTAGTCTTAAATGAAAAAGTTTCTAAAGGGAGAAATAAATTTTACTTAGTTAAAACAACAGAAGCAGGCTCTGAGTTCAACTCCTCAACTAGTCACTAACATCCTTAAAGTTCCCTTTCCATCCTTAGAACTGTGTAGGATTAGTAGCTGTTGGTCTGAGGGTCTCAGGTCTGTTAGGGTCCTTAGAAGGCAGTAATACCTTCTCTCTTATTTTCACAATATTGTGTCCATTTGGAAAACTGGGGGGTGGGGGAGGGGAGGGGCAGGGAGGAATTGGAACATGTACTGGGCAAGACACTTACACTGTGACTTTGGACTGAGATTTTAAGAGGAAGAGAGAGGAAGGAAAAAGCCTAGAACAGACATTTGTTGTCACAAAGTCGGCAAGCCCAGTGTACTATTCCTGGCTGACAGCTGTGCTCATCTTGAGATCAGAGATGACAATTTTACTGCTGAAGGGGATATCGACATTTCTTTTTCCAGATTAAGAATGCTGAGGCTCTCAGATATTAGGAACGGATTCCATGTTTGTAAAAATGTCTCCTTATTCAAAGAATTTATTTAAAATTAGTAAAATGGTCCTTTAGAAAACAATAAGCAAATGGAGGTCTATCCTGCTCTCAGGCATGTGACCTCCTTTCTCTGGCTATTTATCTGATCCCTGTGCTCTCTCCTTCCTGCCTCTCACGTACCGACTGCCAGAACCTGACCAGAGGCACCACTTAGGCAGACTGGCTAGATTTCCCAGCCTTTCCCATTAGGTCTCTTTCCTCACTTTCTTTGGACCTGTCAGTCGAACCCCTCCTCCTGGAAGATTCTATCAAAGCCTGTTCCAGGGCCCACTCCACCTTCTTCAGGTGACATCTCTCTGGAGCCCTCAGGGATGACCTCATTCAGTGCCCACTCTCAGCTTGCGTTTTTCTCAGGTTTTTTTCTCTCTCAAAGAAAACAAATGTACCTACCACATTCCATAGCACCAAGCTGGGCTAGATTTAGCTTCCCCACTAGACTGGGAGCTCTTGCGGGCAGGGCTCACGTTCTAATCCCCTTAATATTCCAAGTGGCTCGCACACACCAGATGCTCAATAACTGTTTGTTAGATGAAAAATCCACGTCTCTAACTTGGTAACAGACAGGAAGTATTTTAAAGCTTCCAAACAAAACTTTCACAAAACTAAAGTGCTAGCTGGTTCTGGGCCCCAAAAAGTAAACAAGGAGGTTGGATGATTTAGTCTAAGTAGAATGCTGAGGGCTGACACAGTATCTTTATAAGGGGTCACAAGACAAGTAAGAGACAGACAGCCACCTGGGTATCACCATCATAGACAGGATGGAGGAAGCTGATCTATTTCCACAGTAAACATCAGCAAACCTACTTTGATAGTGAAGGTTACGTAAAAGGAAGCAAGGCCCTGAGGAAGGATGAACTTCGTTCCATAGAGATTTCTGAGAACAAATGAACCTTCCCACGAGTTTGCTGTGAGTTAGATGGGATTCTGGCTGAATAAAGGGCTAAAACACGAGCTCTTGAGGTCACCTTCAGCCCTTGTCTTTGTGCAAGGAGTCAGGAGTTTCTACCTCCTGAAATCTCTATTATTCCATACAAATGTAAAAATGAACATCAAGGAGTATGAGGGGTAGAACGGGTACCAACGGGCTAAACACCCATGGAAACAGAGAACAAAGTTACCCAAACCACTCCTGTCTCCATCTGGATGAAACTAGAAAAATGTTTCAAACATCACTAAGGATGCATATTACAATCATAGAGCCCCTGGTTTCTGCATCTCTAATTTAACAATCTGCTTGGTTTATAAACCACAAAGGAGAAAAAGATTTGATCCACCACTGATTTAAAATTAGTTCTTGATATAAAATAGAGATTTTGACCACGGTGCATTACAAATAAAGAAAATAAGTGATTGGAAACAAAATGGATGATACAAAAAATTTGGGGACACTTACTGAAGTCCATGGCAGGTTGACAATGCCACAAATGAGGCAGGGTTTCCTCGGATGTGGCCCTGGTAGTAACAGTGTTCTCCTCCCTGAAAGCAGAAATAGAGAACATAAGCCTTTGCCATCACAAAGAGAATCTGCCACAGCGTTTCACAGGTTTCTGCCCACACTGCACCTCCATGTGCAAAGCTCTGTACAATGTTTCACTATCCAGGCTAGTACTATCAAACCATTTCTAACAGAATTATTCATAAACACTCCCAGTGAGCTGACTGCAAATCAACAGACAGGGAAATAAAAGTTGACTTAACTTTCCTTTTATGTAGATGATGATAGACGGAACAAAGAAACAGACTCTGAAATACATATGTGGCCCCCAGCACCAGGAAAAGTTCAATCGGCGATTTCCCCAGTCCTGAGAAACTCAACCTTGAGTAGCAGCAAAATGGTGTGCTTTCCCATAAAGTGAAGTAAGATGAATATAAATCATCTGAGAGTCACTAAATTAAGTTGATGGAGAAAAATGCCTATTTTTACAGTTATCAAAACTTGACAAATTTACACTAGTCTTTTCTCCAACCAGGAATGGCTTTACTGGTAAGCAGTCTAGGGTAGGGTTTGAAATTGAGAAGTTTCTTCTAAAAGTGAGCCACATTAATGAAATTCCACTAAGAGACTCACTTGTTTGGATTAAATGTTCCTGGAAAAGGTAACAGGGTAGAGCCTCTGGCATCTCAAGGTGGTACCCCAGTCTTTAGATGCTTGCTACTCAGACTGTGGTCTAGAAAACAGCAGCGCTGGCATCACCAGAAGCACGTCAGAAATGCAGAATCCGAGGGCCCACCCCCGACCTACTGGATCAGAATCAGCATTTTAACAAGGTACCTAGGTGACTCATAGCGCACATTTAAGTTTAAGAAGCACTGGTCTAAATGACCTTTCCCATTCCCCCACTAATCTCCCAATTCCTCAGAAGCTGAAAGCTTTTAATTCAACTGACTCACTGATATGTGAAAGAGCAATGTAGGAAGGACTGAAGGAATGGGTGGTTTAAAGGGGCAAATGTTACCTACTTCACAGTCTGGCTTAAGGACTAACCCCACTTAAAATACTCAGTGCTTGACAAGGGCAGGGGAGAGAACAGGAAGACATAATGATGGAACAAGGTTGAAGACATTTTCTTCACTGGGATTCCAAGGAAGGCAGCCTGGCCTGAGCCTGCTGCTCCTCATGAGATAATCCCACAGGACAGGGTGAAGCTCAGCTTTGCTGAGGGAGCAGAGAGCAGGCAAAATGGCTCGCAGCACAAGCCCTGACGCTCTGACACCTCCAAATTCCCAAGGGAGTCACTGAGAATCATGAACTGAGGACTGGGGTTGGATCGGATGGAGGATAAGATAGGGAGGTACTTCACGTGTAATTCTGACAGGCAATGGAACCCAGAAGGCCATAGACTTAAGGGGAGAAACAAAGCCAGTTCCTGACTTCCGGGGTAGCGTTGGTTTGGATTTAACAGTGTGAGCTATTAGCTCTTTCACTTACTAGCCGTGTAATCTCAAGCAAATCACAGAGCCTCCCTGTGTAACAATCTCATAGGGTTGTTCAGAGGATTAAAGAGCTAACATGCATAAAGGGATTAGAATAATGCATGGCACTTGGTACACACTCAGTAAATGTTTGCTACCATTATGATTACTGTGTGTCTCTTATTGCCCTACTCAGTTTACACACACAATCTCCTTAAATCCTCACATCGCTTCTACAAAGAAATATTGTCGTCTCTATTTCACATAGGAGGTCACAATCTCTGAGAGTCAAGGCTGTCCACCTGGGAAGTTGCCAAGTAGGGGTGCAGACTTTGTGTGAATGTGTGAATGCGAGGCCTGTGTCCTTCCCCCTACATTACTTATGAGTTGGACCTAGAACCTGTGAGTTATGCAATGCAAGCTTCCCCTAGGCTGTTTTTGTTTGTTTGTTTTTAATTTTTGGAGTAAAGCTGGGGGGTATATTTAACAGGACTTAAAATTCCCTCTGTTGGATTGGTGAACTATCCAAAAGATTTGTGGAGGACAGATTACTATGTTTCAAATGACCTTGATTTCCTGGACACATTTGATTGGACCAATCAAAACTCTAGCTTTTGATTGGCCAGACACAAAAAGCCAACAGTCAATGGGGTGACCTGGAAAGACAGAGCAGCATTTCTTTAAATTGGACACAGACTAATTGGACACAGACCCAATCAGATCTCTCTCAGAGGTCTAAAACTCACAGTGAAGAGTAGGTAGAAAGATAGTAGAAACAAAGAGAAGCAGAAACCAGGAAGATAATCACAAGAATTACGGTATCAGGTTAGGGAACAATGGAAGCTGACAAGTCATTGTATGTGGGGAAAATACATCAGAGGTAAAGGCATACAAGACATGTTTTATAAATTACTAAAGTTTTCTTTAAAATACCAACTTTGGGGGCTTCCCCGGTGGCGCAGTGGTTGAGAGTCCGCCTGCCGATGCAGGGGACACGGGTTCGTGACCCGGTCCGGTAAGATCCCACATGCCGCGGAGCAGCTGGGCCCGTGAGCCATGGCCGCTGAGCCTGCGCGTCCGGAGCCTGTGCTCCGCAACAGGAGAGGCCACAACAGTGAGAGGCCCGCGTACCGCAAAAAAAAAAAAAAAAACCAACTTTGGAAACATGTTATCTTAAATCATAAAAAAGGACAAAGAATTCATGTTTTGAAACAATCCATTATATAGGGGCTAAATAGATGATTAGATAATAGAAAACAATCTTTCACTAATTTCTGATTCTGATAAATAGGAGTCAGTCCAAAAACAGCATATGATCATGATCCATCTGCACAAAAGCCGAACACTGCAAATGAAGTGAAGAGCTCAATATGGTTGAATCATTATCAAATGTTTCCATGACACTTCAAGAGAAGCACAAACACCGGGGGGGGGGGGGGGGGACAGCTCCTCATTTTAGACTATTGTAATTCAAATCTTGAGGGTCTCAACTGGCATTATATGTAATTCTTCTAAATAATGGTGGAAATTAATTTTTGTGTTGTAACTTTTTTTTCAGGAATTATTCGCCATAAATCAACAATTATTTCAACTTAGAGCTAAAGTAGATTGTTTTTTTCCTTTGACATGCCTGGAAATATTTCTTAGTCCAGAATAGAGGCCTTAATGTTAAAGGGCTTCTTTAATTTATATAAATCTAGAGTTAAATTATTAAAATAAATAGACAAAATAAATTAAATAGATTTTTGCTTTTAAATAAGTATTTTCACACATTATTTTTAAAATAATAAATGCTTATGGCAAAATTCCTAAGAATTCAGGTGGTACATGGTAAAGAGTGAAAATATCCCCTTCCTACACATTGTCCAGGCTGCAGTTGCTTCCTAAAAGGTAAGCATTTTTGACAGATTTTGTGTACCACATCAGGAGTTGTCTATGCATATTTAAGGAAATGTGTATATACATAAATATACATACATCCTTTTCAGTGCATAAATGAGTTTACACTACCCATACTGTTCTGCCACTTGAGTTTTTCCCTTAAGGTAACCTTAACATCAACCTCATTGTTTCAATTGTGGCAGAATAGTCTACCACAGGGGTGAACCACAATTCATTTAAACAATCCTGTACAAATGGACATTTAGGTTATTGCAACAAACATTCTTTCATATATTTCTGTGCACTTCTGTCAGTATATATGTAGGATAGATTACCAGATGTGTAGGTCAAAGAATATGTGCATTTAAAATTTTAGTGGATAGTTTAGAAGACAAATATAATTGTATTTCTTTACACATATCTGTTTTAAAAGATGCATGGCATTTTAAAATAATAAAATGCATTTTATTTTTTTTGCGGTACGCAGGCCTCTCACTGTTGTGGCTTCTCCCGTTGCTTTTTTTTTTGCGGTACGCGGGCCTCTCACTGTTGTGGCCTCTCCCGTTGCAGAGCACAGGCTTCGGATGCGCAGGCTCAGCGGCCAAGGCTCACGGGCCCAGTCCCTCTGCGGCATGTGGGATCTTCCCGGACCGGGGCACGAACCCGCGTCCCCTGCATCAGCAGGCGGACTCTCAACCACTGCGCCACCAGGGAAGCCCTAAAATGCATTTTATTAAAAATTACATATTTTAATAAAGACTACCATTTAAACCAACTTTCTCAAATCTTATCAATAATAAAGATTCTCCATATCTTCACATGACTTTCTTAAGGAACGAGATGCTTTATGGAAGTAGGTATTATAAAAAATAACCTAAGACAGATGCTGTAGGAAAAGAAAAAAGCCAGCACATCCCAGCAGAGTTTAGCTCTTTATCCAACTGCCAGTCTTGGCTTTATTCCTTACTGTCTCTTGTTCCAGAAATAAATCCATTGTCCTTAAAGCTTTCTTCATACTCCTTGATTTAATAACACAGTCGTAACAGTACAGATGTTTATTTTTAGCTAATTAGATAGTTGTAGCTAAAAAAACTACCCACCTCTATAAAAATGAACTATATGATAATTCACATGTCATATTGGTTTATCTTCCCTGTGGAAAAAAAGCTTACTGAGATTTAATTCTAGGGGAGTCGAAATAATCATTTATTTGAAAAATTCAAACACAAACCACATTTTTATTAAGCATTCAAAAGAAAAGCAGAATTTATGACAAATATGCTGAGATGATAATGCAAAGGAAGTTACACAGCCTGGGTTATAAAACTAAGAAACCCAATAAAAGAAACTAATTAGAGCACAGCTGCAAGGCCATGGTCATTTGCTCTCCATCCAGACCCTCAAAGGAAACTACAACTTTATCAGCTCCAAGATGGACCAGGGCCACCTCTTCCAAAAAGCCTTCTCAGATTCCCTCCTCCTCATAAAATTAACCTTGCTAACCATTCTTTCTCTGAATTTTCATATTTTATCTCCTTCTACCTGCATTCTTGTTTCCGTCCCATGCCCCCACTAAACTATGGTCTCCTTTCAGGGAAGCACAGGTGCCTGATTTACATCCCCAAGTGTGCTGTTAGGGGGAGAGCCTCCCAGAATCTCAGCTTCCTCATCAATCAAATGGGGAAAATAACAACCCACACTGCCTCACAAAAGGATGCAGTGGAATCCATGAGATACAAAGTCAAGTCCACTGTAAACTGCTATATAATTAGGTGCAGCCAGGCAATATTTACTCAGTGAGGGATTCTATATGTCCCTCTAGCTATGATTCTCATACTTTATTTGTTAAGACTAACAAACTGTTAAATTCAGGGCATTAGCTAATTAATAATGCAGCTTACTGTGTCTCTCGCCCAGAGAGTCTGTTTAGGCAGCTCTGAGGTTAGACCCAAGAATCTGCATTTTAACAAATATCCCATGGTTTTCTTACTCTAAGAACACACTAGAGCAGTGGTCCTCAACCTTGGCTGCATATCAGAAACACCTTGGGGAGCTTTCAAAATCCCAATGCTCAGGCTGTACTCCAACCCAATTAAATCATACTCTCTGGAGACGGGACGCAGGCCTCAGCATCTTTGTAAGTGCTCCAGATGATTCAATGAAGCTACAGTGTCTGAGAGTCCCTGCCCTAAAGAAATACTGCTCAACAGCAGGGGTTCTCAAAACTGACTATCAGAATCACCGTGACTCCCAGAATCACCCACTGGTTCCCAGGCATTCCCTCGGACCTACTGGATCCAAATCTCCAAGGAGAGAGGGCTCTAGGCTTTTGAGGGTTGCAGAAAGTTCCCCAGCTGATTTTGATGATCATATTTGGAATTATTAACCTAAAAATATGCAACCCAATACCAAACCATCCCCAGGTAGAGGATCCCAGAAAGACTGAGATCTTTCAGAGAATGAAAGTGTCTGCCACATCCTGGGCATTCTGCTTGGTGATGAATGTACTATTTCATGATGACTGATGAAGTGAATAGTAATTTTTCCATTTCACAAGTGAGAAAATGTAGATTTAAAGTGAGCCTTCACACCCAGGTATGCCTGATGCAGAGTCAAGTCTCTTTACGTTGGTGGTTCTCAAAGAGTGGTGTCCGGCCCCAAAGCATCAGCTTATTAGAAATGTAAATTCTTAAGCCTCTCCCCAGACATACTCCATCAGAGGCTCTGGAAGCTCTCCAGTGACTTCCAGGCACTCAAAATTTAAGAACAACTGCTTTTCGCTACATCTGCCTCTGCATTTTAAAGCTCCTCATTTGCTGAGCTCCCTGAAATCCTACACCAGTTCCTGAGCAAAGTCTAACTGAAGCATAAAAGATATAAACAGCCATAGCTCTTCTCCACTTCTCTTTTTCTCCCAAAGCCAGCTGGTTTTATCAGAAACAGAATTGAGGGCAAAAGGTGAAATAAGAATACGTGAGGGACTTTCCTGGTGGCGCAGTGGATAAGACTCTGCACTCCCAATGCAGGGGGCCCAGGTTCGATCCCTGGTCAAGGAACTAGATCTCATATGCATGCCACATCTAAGAAGCCCACCTGCTGCAACTAAGACCTGGTGCAACCAAATAAATAAATAAAAATATTAAAAAAAGATTATGTGAGAATTTTACCATGTACAGAGCCAGGAAGAGCAGAGCTATTCTTTGTAGGTGCTGGTAAGAGGGTACCATACAGGATGCTTTGCCAGGACTCAAGGGACTAGAGCAGTCAACATCCCATTAGCCTGGAACTAAGGGGTCTCCCAGGATGCAGGTCATTCAGTGCTCCATCCATGAAAGTCACAGGCAAATCAGCGTGAGTTTGGTCACCCCAAAAGGGACAGGGTTACTGCAGACACTTCCAGACCCAAACACCAGCCTGTAACCCTTGTGTTCCTGCTCTGCTCCCTGAGTCATAGCTCTCTACCCCTCTGTGGGCACCAAGTCCCAGGACTGGCTTCTGCCCTGCAGATTGGGGTTTATGCCAGTCATCCTCTTCCATAAGTGAGACCCTTGCTCACTCTAGAAGTTCGCCACCCTGGGTGCACATTAGTGTCATGTTACTGCCACGAGGGAAGTTTTTTTTTAAAAAGATCAAGGCTTATTCCGTGCCATTTATATCAGGACCTCTAGGGATGGAAGCTGAACATTATTTTAAACTGCCCAGATGATTCCAACATGCTGCCTTAGGTTGAGAAGCTATGCTCTAGGCAATTTCCCCTTTGCAGGAACTGAAGACCTGTCCCTGAACTCTTCTGCACCCAGGCACGTGCACTGGCCAGACTTCTGTTTGTGGCTGCATGGCTGGAATCTGTTCTGCCGGGCATTTGTCTACAATAGCCTCTTCCCAATTTCCTCCTGATTGGCATTGATATGACGTGCCTCTCCCTCCCAATAGTGAGAAATGACATTTTAAAGTCAAGAATATTCCGAGTCTCCCTAGGGTCATCTGCATCAAGGAAATTCCTAGAAAAGCTAAATCTTATTTTGGAGAGGATCCAGCAACCTACCCTGATTAAAACGTATAACCTGGAATTATATAGAATCAGATGGGATTCATAAAAGGGACATATTTTAAACATTTGTTCAGTTACAGAATGTAAGCTTATCTGATTCTACAGGCTCTCCAAGGAAAACAGACAGAAAAGCAATCTCATCTTACTTTACAGTAAATTGAATTAAATAAAGCTATCACATGGTCGATGATCCATGGATCTACACTATGCATGCCAAAATCTTTACCAGTTCATGCCAAAATAAGAAAAATAAGGCAATTCAGTCAGTTTTTCATGAAGCTAAATGCATTTAATTTTCATATAACTGTCCTTTGTTTTGAGATTTATTCTTGCCTTCTTTTTATTAAAATTATCCATTTTTAATTTTTAATAGGCTTTTTTATTTTGATTCACAGAAAAGTTGCAAAGATGGTACGGAGAGTTCTAGTATATCTACCACTCAGTTTCTCCCATTGTTACCATCTTACGTCACCTGAGTACGTTGGTCAAAACTAAAAGACTGATACCAGAATGTTACCGATTACTAGGCTCTGAACATTTAGATTTCACTAGTGTTTCCATTAACTTCCTCTTTCTGTTCCAGGATCCAGTCCAGGTTACCATATTGCATTAGTTGTCACAGTCATTCTTTTTGCACTGGGAGCAATAGTAAATAGAATTTAGGTATTTTGAAGGGGCTGTTTCCATATACAGTAAAATAAAAAGACTGGCAACCCTATATTGATCTAAAATTTGTTTTGTTAGTATACTGGGCTATGAAATGCAAGTCCAGGATCAAGAGTATGAATGAATATTTCCTAGACTCTAACTTAGCACTATAGGTTTCAAAATAAGTTTTTTTAAAAACTACCCTTATGTAAACAAGCTTAATTTAAATGACTTATTAAAATGTAATTTTTAATATAACCCATAGAGATAATTTCTGAAAGGTTACTCAATAACACTTTTCTATAACAATAATCTAGGACTCCTCACTGCCTGAAATTGTTCTGGACTGTCCTTTCAAGGATGTTTGCAGAGTGAAAAGAGTTTTGAAGATAGAGCTATCTCCCTCTAGAGCAAAAAAGAAGCATGTTTACTTCCTATGATAAAAGATTCGAGTTTTTTAAATTCAGAATTTCTCTAGTAACACAACATGCTGTGTGTGCAGGTGTCACCTGGCCCTTTCCTCTGTCACCCTCTGGGGATCGAGGCTCACGATACAAGCATATGAAAATGCAGCTATTCTGGCTACTTCTTTGACCCAGGATCTCCTGTCTTCCGCCAGCATAGATGAAACTGCAACAGGCTAACTTGTTAACTTGCAAGTAGGATAAAATCTAAGACCCTCACAGTTGTTGAAACTTGGATTTCCATTTTCCCCTGAAGATTAGGAGACTTGTTAACAGTGAGCCTCCATTCCCACATTTGCATTTTGCTGTAGGATACAAATCAGCTGCAGATAAGAATAAGATACACATTGTCCATCTTATTACAGCTAGCCTGTCTCTCATTTATACCACTAGTTGACACCTTTGGACATTTGTGTTCGCCATCCCATTCCAGGATACAAGTGTTCAAGCAGTATCAAAATTATCACCTCATTTCAACATCGAAAGCTAAATGGTCCTTCAAAATCTCAGCACTAGGGCTTCCCTGGTGGCGCAGTGGTTGAGAGTCTGCCTGCCGATGCAGGGTACACGGGTTCGTGCCCCGGTCCGGGAGGATCCCACATGCCGCGGAGCAGCTGGACCCGTGAGCCATGGCCGCTGAGCCTGCGCGTCCGGAGCCTGTGCTCCGCAACGAGAGAGGCCACAACAGTGAGAGGCCCGCGTACCGCAAAAAAAAAAAAAAACTCTCCACTATTTTAATACTCATCGATAAGCACTAGGATCTTGCAGCATAGTCATCAACCGAAAAACATTTTAAAAACTAAAAGAAGACAAATCTAGCTGACAAAAAAGGAAATAATTTCATTTAAAAATATGCATGGTTCCTGTTGAAGAGGAAAGATATAAGAATATTATTGCAGCAAATATTCTTGAATATTATTGTAGCGAAAGTTTCTACAAGAAAGGAGAAAAGAGACAGAACTAGAAAGCCAGCCATTGGATATAAATAAAAGTGATAAGCAAAAGTTACTTATTGGAAAATGGTGAACACCACAGAAAATAGGAACCATAAATGTCTTATGAGCTCTCAAGTTTAAAAAAAAAAAAGTCCACTAGAGACACAGTGAACTTAAAATCTATTTTTATTGTTGTGCAGTTGTGTTTCCTTATACTGATTTCCCCTGGGTATTGTCAGCTGTGGAAAACAAAACATAAAAATGATGATAGGTTTCCAGGAGTTAAAGCTCACAAGTATCCTAACTGAACAATTGTTAAAGTCTTTTTGAGATGCAATCCATTTTTAAAAGTTAAAGACTTACTCCCTCTCCTCTTGTATGTAGGCTCAGGCACCTCCAGCACATGCTCTAATTGTTTTTACATCAGTTATAATAAAAATGCCTTCTGTATTCATTTCCTAGGACTCTCATAACAGATTACCAAAACCTGGGAGGCTTAAAACAACAGAAATCTATTCTCTCACAGTACTGCAGATGAGAAGTCTGAAATCAAGGTGTTGGCAGAGCCATGCTCCCTCTAGACAAGAATCCTTCCTTGCTTCTTCCTAACTTCCAGTGGTTGCCAACAATTCTAAGTGTTCCTTGTTTTGGAGATGCAACCTCCAATCTCTGCCACCTTCTTCACATGGCATTCTTCCTCTGCGTCTGTCTCTGCATCTCTGTGTCTACACTTCCCTCTTATAAGGACACCAGTCATTGGATTAGGGCCCTCCTCTTAACATGATCACACCTGAAAAGGCCCTGTTTGCAAAAAAGGTCACGTTCACAGGTACCAGGGGACATGACTTTTGAGGGGACACTATTCAACATAGTACAATTTCTCATCTCTTTCAATGTGACCAATTGAATTTTTATATTCCTAATCCAGAGATTTTGCTTCTAAGAAGCTTGGCTCAGTGAAATAAACTGCAGGTGTCTACTACAGCAGCCCTCATCTAAAAAGATTAACCCGTATCTTAATTACCTCTAGCCAGACATTCTAGTTTCCCATAGCTTAATTTAACAATACTCATCATTATTTTACACAAATAATACGGTAAACCTGATCTTCAGTTCTTTTATTAAGTCGAACAGAGCTTCCAAAATTGCTTATTTTTAACCAGAAAATAGGCAAGAAAAATTATTTTTCAGCTGTCAGGTAACCATTTACAGACCTATTAATATAACAATGTCTGATCAGACTACGAAAACATTTTAGGTTCCCACAGAATGCTCCTCAGCAACGAATTACTGTAATGCAGAGAGGGTACTTAGCAGGTTCTCTATGTTGCAGTTCTAAATTGAGAGAATGGAAAGTCAATGAGGACCCCATACAGTGACTGTATAATTATAAACTCATGAAATTATAACTCTTTCCAGGAAATTACTACATTACTGTATCTTTTTAGCAAATAATAGACGCTTAAATGTATTGCTCTATATGAATGCTTTAGCATAAGACATGCGTATTACCTAAAACCTTCTTCTGTAGTTGGTGTTTGAATATCAATAGGAAAAAATATAATTGTCTAGAAGACAGTTACAGAAAACGAAAACATATTTGGCATCCCTAAAATAAAGGAAGAAAAGATTTCTGTTCCATCTGAAACGAAAAATATTTTTGTTGTTTTCTTCTCTTCCTTTTTTGTTTTAGAAGGTGTAACTATATGAGGGTTAGAGGTAAAGAAAAAAAGACATTTTTTCCCACTACCACCAAGAACTTATTCTCCTTTAATTTCACTTCCATTCTATCATCCTCCCATCCACTCTGTTTTTGAAAAAGGAAGGATAAACAGGGAAAACTTCTAGCTGCCAAAAGAAGGCTGCATTGCAGCATCTCTTTCTCCTGTTCTACTTGAACCTTAAACACTGTGCTCAAGAACTCAACACCAGCATCCAGTGGTCATTCTTATTCCTCAGTGGATGATTCTGCATTAGCCCAGGATTAATTTAAAGGTACAAACAAAGGGTTGGCTTACTAAGGACGAACTTCTCTAACGATTCCTTCAGGGAGGCAAAGTAGTATTTAAGGGTTGTATCTGACAAGAAGTGATGCTAAACCTGAAAAAATTAAGTGCTTTCCTTTCAGCAATGTTTCTATGAGCGCATGATTGTCATTTGCCATTTTGGGGGTATTTTCCTGTAAAATGAAGGAGGAGTTGAATTTTGTGGTCTCTAAAGTTCTTTCTGGTTCTACGATTTGCAATCTATTTTTAAAAATTCAAAGATTACCAACTTTTTATTTCTTTTAAATAATCAGGCCAACTTTCAAGGAATTAATATCTTTTACACTGCATTTACCATTAAAAAAATTAAACTAACAACAAAAGATACTCATGTGTTTGGAAAATTTTTAAATATTACATACAAAAATTTTAAACAGTTTAAAAATTATTTCTAAAATTTCAAATAATGAACGAGTCATATAAGAATCATAGTATAAATTACAAAATATACATATTTATGGGCAGTGAAAAAATGTATGTATCAGAACTTTTAGGATGCTGCTAAAATGGTACTTAAGAATAAATTCTTCATCCCTAGATGCTGATAGAAAAGAAAGATTGATAATGAATAAGTTAAATTTTAACTCAATGAGTTATGAAAAGAACAAAGGAGAATTTTTTTAAGTAAAAGAAAGTAGACATTAATAACAGAAGTAGAGCTAGTTCCTTGAACAAAATATATCTTAAAAAACTCAAACAAGATTAACCAAGTAAAAGTAAAGGCACAAATAAAGTATAATAGAAATGAAACAGGAGATACTCTGATACAGAATTATCAGACTTTAAAAGCCAAAAATGACTTGAAGCAAATTTAATAAAATGCTAACATGTATCTACACATGTATCTTTTACAACATTTTATAGAATTTTTAATATGTTTGGAATATTTCAAAGTTACTGAAATTTTTATCAGAGGCCAATTGCTGGTATTTCATGACCTGAAATTTAAAACTGATTTAGAAGTGGCTCTAATATACCTTCCAAAGACAGCACGTGAATATGAGCCTCAGTACACAGGATGACCTTAGCATCAGGTAAGCAGATGGAACATTTTTATTTTTCCTGTTTATATTCACTGCATCTTTTCATAGCAGGGAGAATAATCTGCTCTCCCAGACCTGTCCAAACTGGACTTCTCCCCACATAGCATTGGATGAACAGAAGAAACTACCCAATTTCCTAACACGCGGCTTAATTCACTCACTTAATTTTTCTGTTCAACAAAAAAAATTGTTGAATTATTGTTTTCGAGGTACATATATTATGCTAAGAGCTAGGAACTCAGTACAAGTTCCCCTGGGAGTCTACTCTTGGAGTAACTTCTCATAGGAGTTACTATACATAGTCTAGGGGCATAGAAGATTGTCTTCATGTGAAGCAGAGCATGAAGAAGTGCTGTGGGTGATCCTGACGTGCTTCCTGTATCTCAAGCAGAATCAGAAACTAGCAGTAAGAAGTACAGGCCACCAAAGACCTAGCCAGAAATTCTTTACAAATTTCCACTTTACCTCAATAATGATTTCAACACTAATATTTATGGAGCATTTCCCATACCCAAAGCTCTGAGCTACATGTCTGTCTTTCTCATTTAACAGATGAGAAAAATGAACCATGGAAGAAATAAGTAAATTGTCCAAGGTCACATGAAAATTGATTGGCATAGTCACGATTTGAATTTAGGTCTATCTATCCCTAACAATATCCTTGGTCTCTAAGTTTACTGCCTCCAAACTACAGATTTATCCTGGACTTAGAAACAAAAGAAATGACTAGTTTCATTTATTAACACTAGTGGAAAAAAAATTTTTTTTTAATTTTTTTAAATCAGAAAGGTAGCAGTGACCTCAAGAAGACAGCACTTACTCTGTCCAAAGATCACATTGCTGTGTGGGATACCTGTTGACCCCACTCAGAATTACCCAAGAAACCACTCTGCCTTCTAAAGACAGTTAGAGGTACACTTTCAGATTTTTGAGAATATGGAGAGAAGAGAAAACAAAGGAAGAAAATAATCAGTATATGAAGTCCAAAGGCATACTTGGTCTTGTTTCCATTACGTCATACCTGATTTCTTCGGGTCGAAGCTCTGCTCAAATGTTATACTCCTGCTTTCTCTTCCTTTTTTTAAAAAATTCATTTTATTGAAGTATAGTTGACTTACAATGTTGTGTTAATTTCTGCTGTACAGCGAAGTGATTCAATTATATATATATATATAAAATTGAAGAATTAATAATTTCTCATATGCTTTTCCATTATGGTTTATTACAGAGTATTGAATATAGTTCCTGTGCTATACAGTAGGACCTTGTTGTTTATCCATCCTATACATAAGAGTTTGCATCTGCTAATCCCAAACTCCCAACCCATCCCTCCCCCAACCCCCTCCCGCTTGGCAACCACAAGTCTGTTCTCTATGTCTGTGAGTCTATTTCTGTTTCGATAAGTTCATTTGTGTTATATTTTAAATTCCACATATAAGTGATAATCATATAATATTTGTCTTTCTCTGTCTGGTTTACTTCACTTAGTATGATAATCTCTAGGCCCATCCATGTTGCTGAAAATGGCATTATTTCATTCTTTTTTATGGTTGAATAATATTTCATTGTGTGTGTGTGTGTGTGTGTGTGTGTGTGTGTGTGTGTGTGTGTGTGTATATATATATATATATATATACACCTCATCTTCTTTATCCATTCATCTGCCGATGGACATTTAGATTGTTTCAATGTCTTGGCTATTGTGAATAGTGCTGCTATGAACGTAGGGGTGCATATATCTTTTCAAATTGCAGTTTTTTCCAGATATATGCCCAGGAGTAGGATTGTTGGATCATATGGTAGCTCTATTTTTAATTTCGTGAGGAATCTCCATACTGTTTTCCATAGTAGCTGCACCAATTTACATTCCCAGCAACAGTGTAGCTTTTCTCCCTCTTGTACCACTGTCTCCATTAAGTGTCTAATGTCACTTCATCTCCACATGCCTAAATTTTTAGGAGTTCCTATGGGGATAATCAAGCACACCTACACCTTCCTCCTTTTGTACTTCATAGATGCAATAAAAAGTTTACTATGATAAAACATCAACTGGAAATCTAATCAATTACTCCCAAACATGGCTGATAACACCCAAACTACTCAATACCAAGGTACTAATTCTCTGGTCCTTATTACCTCTTCTTATTTTTATAGTGGCCACTTATTCACCAGAAAATAAGAATTTTTTATAAATGAAAAAGAAAATAATACTAGTTTGGGACAACACCCAGGGAATAATTTGTGATTTTTTGGGGGGGGTGTGCTTCAAACCAGTTTCAAATTCGTCAAAAACAACATTTCCGCAATTTCCTGCTCAATCATAGTTCACTCTAATTTCAAAAAATTTTCTGACAGTATATTTGTATAAGACATTATATAATACAAAGATTAGTTTTGTAATTAGAATTAAAATAGGAACAATATTCTATTATAAAATAGTTAATTGGCTCCATATATAGAAATACTATTAGTGCTACTTCAAATGTTTTTAAATTTATGGCTGAACATGTCTTTTTAAGTTTATAGATAACATCTTGAATATTAACAGATGAAATAATTCTTTAGATATTTAACCGAAAAAAAAACTTACACTGGAAAGAAAATAAAGAGGACTTCCTACTGAAATAGGTTACAGAGCTTAGAAACAGAACTCATGCTGACACCAGCTGTCACATTCCATTTCTCCTTACCCCCAGCACTAAGATACCTGACCTGTATAAACTGGTAATGGGCCAATATATTTTCTTCAGGCTACAGAGTCAAGACTACTTGCAATCTTAACAATGCCATTAAGGCAGCTGATGCATTATTCATGGTGATGGACCCAGCGCAACCTTGCTTTGGTCCCAAGGGAAAGCAAAATTTACTTAATCCCCAAAGAATTTTTTCCAATAATATAAAGAGAACTAAATCATGAAACCTGAGACCTCCCTGAAACCACACTGATTACAAGATGGCAGAGGAACATATGTCTGCACAAGCCTGCCAGGGGAAAAATGCACAGTGTCCAGCTCATCAAAAAGATGCTAAATAGATGATTGCCAGCAGATAAAAAGTAAAGTTAGGAGACATACCTGGAATAACTGTTGCATGTGAGGAAGAAACAAATATTTTATCAGTTTGTTTATGAGATTTGTGCAGATCTTTTACTTTCTTCCCTGAGTGCCGGGGGGGGGGGGCGGGCGGGGAAGGAAGGGGGACAGGCATTTTGAAGCACCTTGGCAGGGATACAACGAAACATCTTCTAGTCTTTTTGCAGAATGATGACATGTTTCAGCTTCGCTACTCTTGTCCATAAAACTTCACATTTCCTCCACACGCAGACAAATGTACACATAAGCGTATGATGGGCATTAGAATTGAGCCATGTGTTTGCCATGTGCAAAATGGCCACATATTTCATATGGCTACAGTTTAAAAGCCACAGCAATTCCCTCTACTGAACAATACTCAGTCTAACTTCTAAGGAGTACAGAGAAGAGCTAAAAATAAACTTCAAGAGAAAACAGTTGAAAAAACAGGGCTTCCTTACAAGGCATTTACTTTTCTTTAGGATAATGGAAATTTTATGTTTAGAATAAGAGACTCACCTGAACCAAACAGTTACATCTTCAATTCATGTCTTACTAAAACATCTACTAAGGAAGATATAATTGCAAATGGTAAAATGAAGTGCTGTAACTTAAATATTTGCGTTTCGATTCCTCTGCTACTATAATTATTGGTTTCCACAGAGAGGATAGACTATAATGGATATTAGCATGAATTCCCACACCAGGCTGCCTGGCTACAAATTCCTGGGCAAGTTAGTTAAACTTTATGTGCTCAGTTTCCTCATCTGCAAAATGAGGATACCAATGGTACTACTGAGGGATTAAATGACGTAAAATATGCAAAACACTTATTAGACTAGTGCCTGGAACATAGTAAGTACCATACAAATGTTTGCTATTTCTCCAACTGCTACTAGTAATTCTACTCTTATGACTCCTCAGTCCAGTTACAAGCGGTGATCCCATCGAAAATATGAACATTATTCAAAGAGGTAGAGATTGTACAAGATGGGAAATCCAGAATGGTAAAGTGAACACTTATGGGTACAATAATTATTTATTTGCAAAAATACAAAATTTTGAGAATGATATAAAGTCATCATAGCAAGTCATTATATTTAAAAATTCAGTTAAAGTGAGTGTTTCATTAGCTGGAGAGAACATGCCACCAATAGTCTTAAGGAACCAAAATGAGTTTGGCTTTGTGAGAAGTGGTTAACTCCTCCAAGTGACTAGCATTAAACCACTGGCAGCTGTTATTTGCCTCTAAGATAAGATGTAGCCTTGGAGTTAATAGATAGCAAAGCCTAGTCTTTCCACAGTACAGTAAGACAGTAACATATGGTAATTATCTATCAGTGAAAGCAGCTCACTAGGACTCCAATACATCAACCATCAAATATATGGTTTTTCTGCTATACTTTTTTTTTTTTTTTTGCGGTACGCGGGCCTCTCACTGTTGTGGCCTTTCCCATTGCGGAGCACAGGCTCCGGACGCGCAGGCTCAGCGGCCATGGCTCATGGGCCCAGCTGCTCTGCGGCATGTGGGATCTTCCCGGACCGGGGCACGAACCCGTGTCCCCTGCATCGGCAGGCGGACTCTCAACCACTGCGCCATCAGGGAAGCCCTTCCGCTATACTTCTGTTCAGCATTTAAAACACTTTATAATACTTTTGTGAGGATATCATGGGTCTTGCAATAGTAATAGAGAAAATTACTGTTTTCTCTATTAGTAGAGTACTATTTTCTCTAATAGTAATAGAGAAAATTACTAGTGAATCCTCCTTCTGATATAATTCACCACTTAAAAATGAAAGTATTTAAAAATGGACAGTAGCTCAAACCCAGAGGACCCAAAGGACAAGGTTTCCTGTGCTGGTCATCTCTAAATTAGAAGATCCTGGAATTGAATCCCACCATCCCTAAAATTCAATTCAATAATTTTTTATCAAATTACTAGAAGTTTAACCCTATTTGTATATTTATTTTTAGAAAGTCTAGATCTCATTCTTGTAGGATTCTTATATCCTGAGGTTTAAGAAAAATCATTTACGTCAGCAGTTAGGAGCTAATGAAGTCATTAAATATAATACAATTTAAAACTAGTTTAGCTACAGCTAATAAGTAAATATTGTGTATAAGGAAAATACATTGATCAATATTTTTTAATCATTCTAATTTTATTACTAGTCATA
This sequence comes from Tursiops truncatus, assembly GCF_011762595.2. NCBI lineage: Eukaryota > Metazoa > Chordata > Mammalia > Artiodactyla > Delphinidae > Tursiops > Tursiops truncatus. Next base: position 53,756,080 of record NC_047042.1, read on the forward strand.
CTGATGTTAAGTCATGGCTAAACTGTTTCAGAGAATGGACTTAAGAAATTTCTCCAAGTCATCTAATTTTAAAATGTGTATATTTGTGGTTAATTTGATTTTTAGTAGTGTAAAAAGATATCATGTCCATAGTTATGACATCCGAAATTTTCGCTCTGGCAAAAGAACCTGTGTGAGGTACCTGCAGCCCATCCCAGAACCTGTATCATCTGCATCTGAAGTTTTCCTTCATCCTGCACCAGAGGTTCTGCTCTCAAAGTTTAGGCTCAGTGCTCTGAGTCCTTAACCTAAATCTCCCAGAAAGTGCAGCAGAAGAAAACAAATACAGATTCTAACATATGGGTAGTTGCATCTGCCAAACATTCCTATCATTGCAGCAGGAGCCCCTCAAAGAACCAACTAAAGATCTTTAATTGAGGCTTCCCTGGTGGCACAGTGGTTAAGAATCCATCTGCCAATGCAGGGAACACGGGTTCGAGCCCTGGTTTGGGAAGATACCACATCCCGTGGAGCAACTAAGCCTGGGCGCTGCAACTACTGAACCCACGTGCCACAACTACTGAAGCCTGCGTGCCTAGAGCCCGTGTTCCGCAACAGAAGCCACCACAATGAGAAACCTGCGCACTGCAACGAAGAGTAACCCCCGCTCTCCACAACGAGAGAAAGCTGGCGCGTAGCAACGAAGACCCAATGCAGCCATAACTAAATAAATAAATAATTTAAAAAAAAAAGACACCTTAAGAAACATTATTCTTTTAACACATTGTGCACATTTGAAGTATTCAAGTATTGAGAATTACGGTCGTCATGGAGAAATCTAGAAAACAGTATGAGAAAGTGTGAATACAATTCAAGATCACAAGCAATTTTCTATGGATGCTTTTTAGGTTTATAGAAGCTAGAGAGTTAGCATGAGCCAGGAAGGTATCTGTTGTCCTGACAGTCAGCATACATAAATTTTTCTAAGTGATTTCTTATAGCTGTCCTCTACTAGTATTTTTTGCTTGTTATTGACACACTCATTGTGGAAGAAAAAAAATTAAGGTGGGATTTTAAAAAAAAGGTATATCTTTTTTTAAGAAAATAGAATTGAAATGGAAATCTGACTTAGAAAAATGAATGCAAAAGGAATTTGTATTCCTAGAGAGGCTACTGGTAGCACAAGCACCTGCTGGGAGATGATATGGTGCTGAGCTAAAAATCTTTCATGGACCTCCAAATTCAGGGAGGGGAGATGGATGTGACCACCAGGAGAAAAACTATCTTGTAAAAAACACTCAGGCTTTCTACTTGCTTCTATATCAACATCCCTGATACTCTGTTTCCAGAAGTGACTGTGGCCATTTCAGTTTGCCTAAACAATATTTTTTAAGGAAAATTACACCACCATTCCATCAGAGTAAAAGGTTCTCTAGAGTCACAATAACCTCTCTCACCCATTAAGCAGACACTTTTTCCCCTGACACCTGCTCTCCAACACATAACACTCTCTCCAATTCCTTCACCCATTTCCAGACTTCAACCTTGACCCTTTGCTTTTGACTTCTCATCCATCTTCTTACTGCCACTATGGACATAATTAAGACTTTGAGACAATGATCCTTGAGTGCACTCAATTCAATTAAGTGATGGATAGTAACCAGTTAAGTGCCAGTCAAAAGTCAATACTGGAAAATGTGTGTCTCTACATATCCATCCTCAACGATTGGTATCCTGATTCAAGGACGAGTTGGGAGTGCTCACATACAGTTTAGAAATAATTTGAACTAATAAAAAAAAGACACTCAGCAGCTATTACTTTTGATTATTATCATAACAGATCAAATAATTTAACCAAAAAAACACTATCAGAACTAATAATATTGATGACTGGGCATGATCTTTCATTGGTAATAATACAATTAATCATATCTTTACCAAGATGTCTATTTTTACTTTTTGACTCCAAGGAAATCCACTTCCTCCCCCATCCATACATATCTAGAGGATTTACCATTCCTCTCCTAGTGTTCTAAAACTCCTACTATGGCTATTTTCCTGAGATATGAAAAATAAAACAGACTTAGTACTAGAGTGTGTCTTTACCATTTTTGCCTAAGGCAACTGACGTTATCTAAAAGCTACCCAACTGCGGGCTTCCCTGGTGGCGCAGTAATTGGGAGTCCACCTGCCGATGCAGGAGACACGGGTTCGTGCCCCGGTCCGGGAGGATCCCACATGCCGCGGAGTGGCTGGGCCCGTGAGCCATGGCCGCTGAGCCTGCGCTTCCGGAGCCTGTGCTCCGCAACGGGAGATGCCACAGCACTGAGAGGCCCGCGTACCGCAAAAAAAAAAAAAAGCTACCCAACTGCATAACCAAATTTAAGAGGGATACCTAAAGGCTCTTCACTTAGACCACCATTTCAGTTTAAAGAGAAGACTATAAAGGAGTAATTGTTAGGGACCTCCGAAAAATGAGATATGTATATAATAAGTCTACATAAAATACCTATCAATTTGTATAGCTATCCTATTTTACATACTGTAGAATATATATAGATAATATGGTATAAGAGTCAGCTCTGGAGTTAGATAACCTAGATTCAAACTGCAGCTCTACCCCTCCTTACTGTGCTGCTTTCAGCGTTATGTAACCTCTCTGTACCTCAGTTTCCTGTCAAGTGGGATAATAGTTATATTTATAATCGGAGGTTGTTTTGAGGATTGAATATATGTAAATTCATACGCCTGTCACATCATGAACAATAAATGTTAGTGATTACTATTATTAGGATTATAATACTGATTAACCAGAGCCTATATAATGGGAGACTTAGACCGACCAGCATATTGGCAGTTGTCAACTTCAAGATAAAAAAGTTAGCTAACAATAAAACAGAAAACTGGGGCTTCCCTGGTGGCGCAGTGGTTGAGGGTACGCCTACCAATGTGGGGGACGCGGGTTCGTGCCCCGGTCCGGGAGGATCCCGCATGCCGCAGAGCGGTTGGGCCCGTGTGTCCGGAGCCTGTGCTCCGCGGCCGGAGAAGCCACAGCGGTGAGAGGCCCGCGTACCGAAAAAAAAAAAAAAAAAAAAAAAAACCAGCAAACTGCATGGTTTAGACTCATTCACTGCTACTCATCAATTTCAGTTTCCTTTGTCTTAAGAAGCCAGAACCATAGTTGGCCACAATCAAAATAAAAAGATTCTGTTCCCAGGGTATTCTCATTAATAGAGGTTTTATGTTTAAATTCTTTTTAAAGTTTATGTCAAACACACAAAAGTTCTCCCTCAACTAGGGGACAAATTTCAAATTTAATTTTTAAATGAGTTGGAAATAAATGAAGTGAAAGATGATATTAATATGTTTTATTAAAGGAACAAATAAAAAGTATCTATCATGTTTTTTTCTGCTTAAAGCCTTTCTTTGTAAACTTTGGCTAAAAAAAAAAGGTTTACATAGAACTTCAAGATCAGGATTATGCACCTCTATGATCGGAATAAAACAACCTTCCATGAGACACAGAATGTCTTGCAGATAATACAAATCATTATCTTAAGGAAAGATCACTAAAATATATTTTATTTTACTGTAAATATAAAATTGCAATCAAGAGCAAAACCCAGACTGTGAGAGACTGTATAGGATAAACAACCTGATTTCTTCAACAAATATCAATAAATTGTAAGGAAGAATAAAAAGAGAAAGATAAGCAGAAACCAATGGTTTAAAGGAGACTTTTAAAAACTTAGTAAAAAAAAAAAAAAACCTAAACACACAAAACTAAACTCTAGGACACACTTGGGTGATAAAACTATAAACGAAATTAAGGAAAAAATAACCACAAAAGTCAGGATAGTGTTTACATGTCTTACAAGAGGAGGAGGGAGGGACTTGGGCTTGGGAAGCAGCACATGGAAAAGTGGGCCAAGGTCTTTTTTTGTGTGTGTGTGCTACACAGGCCTCTCACCGCTGTAGCCTCTCCCGTTGCGGAGCACAGGCTCCAGACGCGCAGGCTCAGCGGCCATGGCTCAGGGGCCCAGCTGCTCCACGGTATGTGGGATCCTCCCAGACCAGGGCACGAACCTGTATCCCCTGCATCGGCAAGCGTCCTCCCAACCACTGTGCCACCAGGGAAGCCCTTCAAGGTCTATTTCTTAAACTGGATAGTGGTTATCGGGTGTTCACCCTTCAGTCATTTTTGTGTCAGTGTTATATTTTACAATTAAAAAGATTTTAAAAATAAAATTGCAATCTAAAAGATTCACCAAAGTAGCTATTAAGTATTTTTTTTTCATGAAAATGTCTTCCTTTTCCTACATACATACTCACACCCTTAAATCAAATGCACTGCACCTGAATTTTCACAAATAAAGGTTCCATGACACCTGAGCAGAGTCATTTACCAGACTGGTTTCTAGCCATTGTTTAAATCAGACTTGATAATTATTTTGATTTTAATTTTGCATCCTCAAGATCAATATGATTGGGCTTCCCTGGTGGTGCAGTGGTTGAGAATCCACCTGCCAATGCAGGGGACACGGGTTCAAGCCCTAGTCCAGGAAGATCCCACATGCTGCGGAACAACTAAGCCCATGTGCCACAACTACTGAGCCTGTGCTCTAGAGCCCATGAGCCACAACTACTGAGCCCGTGTGCCACAACTACTGAAGCCCAAGTACCTAGAGCCCATGCTCCGCAACAAGAGAAGCCACTGCAGTGAGAAGCCCACACACCACAAGGAAAAGTAGCCCCCCACTCGCCTCAACTAGACAAAAGCCTGTGCACAGCAACAAAGACCCAACACAGCCAAAAATAAATAAATAAAATGAATAAATTTATATGAAAAAAGATCAATACGATGTTTGTGCCAACTGACAAAAACAAAAAGTTCTTACCTACAGTTTTGCTTTGATCCCATATACCCTTTCAAATACTTGAATGCCAGGAGAAAAGCCAATTTAGAAAAAAAATCATAGGCCTCTTAGGGAAGGTGTTATGGGCTGAATTTTATATTGTATTCACCTAAAATTCGTGCATTGAAGTCCTAACTCCTAGTACCTCAGATTATAACTATATTTGGAGATAGAGTTTTTCAAGAGGTAATTAAGTTAAAATGAGGTCATTAGGGTGGGCCCTGATCCAGTATGACTGGACTGGTGTCCTTCTAAGAAGAAATTAGGATACAGATACACACAGAGAGAAGAGCATGTGAAGACACAGAGAGAAGACAGCCATCTGTAAGCCAAAGAGAGAGGCTTAAAGAAACCAACCCTGCTGACACCTTGATCTTGGACTTCTAGCCTTGAGAACTGTAAGAAAATAAAATAAATTTCTCTGTTCAAGCCACCCTGTCTATGGGACTTTCTTATGGCAGCCCTAGCAAACTAATGTAGAAGGTAAAGGAGGAATAAAATATTCTGGTTTTTTTTTAAGTAGTAGAGGGAAGAAAAAGAAAAATATTAAATGTTATAATTTTACAGTTTTACTCGACTCATAATGTATAGTAAATAGAGAAACTTAAGAAAGTTCTGAGTCATTAGTAAAGAATGGAGACCTAACAGGAAACACCCAAAGAGCTAAGCACAGAGGGCAAGACATGAGGAAACCAGCAGGAAAATAACTGGCTACTGACTTTGATTTGATGGGACAGGACTCAATGCTTTCAATATGGTTTCTGGAAAAAACCCAGAGGAGAGTTTTGAGTTTTAAATGGACTAAAAACAAATTGAGGTGATGGGTGAGATCAAAGTGGCTTTTTTTTTTTTTTTCGGTACGCGGACCTCTCACTGTTGTGGCCTCTCCCGTTGCGGAGCACAGGCTCCGGATGCGCAGGCTCAGCGGCCATGGCTCATGGGCCCAGCCGCTCTGCGGCATGTGGGATCTTCCCGGACCGGGGCACGAACCCGTGTCCCCTGCTTCGGCAGGCGGACTCTCAACCACTGTGCCACCTGGGAAGCCCCAAAGTGGTTTTCTTAACGGGAGAAATTCCTCTGGCTCTAGGGTTTGGATGAAGTTTGGATTTACATTTCCCTGGTTGGATAGGCTTGGGAGTTAGGCAAACCATCAAGGAAGAAAATGCAATTCTCAGGCTGGAAAATCAGCAGTGGTTGTGTGGTGAAGTCCGTGTTCTGCGTGTTATATATACCCATGGAGCCTAATGATCTGAGTGGACTATGCTTTGTTGATTAATATAAGTTTCCTGCAAAGGGATACTACTGTAGAGACAGCAGATAGCTATTGCTGGATACACCCTCCAAACCTCCATGCTTATATTTGCATTTCATCATTCCACTGACAGACGTAAACGGAAGTAAATTGTGAACTGCCTGTTTCCTCTCTTCTCTAATTTAGCAAAGGAATAAGATATGCTCTGCATTCTGAAAAGCATCATACAAAATAGAAAATGAAATCAAATAAACAAGGATGAGATTAAAAGGGGTCCAGAGATTCTAAATCTAGTTAACTTTTTTTTCCAACTATAAGCAAAATGGCTCCATTTTCTTATGTCATACTAAGAAGAATCCTAATATGCTTTCTGATGTAACACAGTGATATAAATCAATCAAACATTCAATTAGTCAGTTTTCAAATAAGTTTAGAATAACTTTCTAGAGGGACTGGCATAATTATTATATCTAGATCACTTGTAAAAATTAACATTTTGCGTTAAGTGTTTATCATTTAGAGATGTATAGATGTGTGAAGATTTATTTCCTGGGAAAAATGTCCCAATGTCTGGAATTTGCTTTTGTAGAGGAAGAAAATTTGCCACCCCAAAATGTCTCTTTGGCATATGGATTATTTGGAGCTGAAAATAATCAAGACCCCAAATGACTCAGGAAGAAACTTGGACCTTCCCTAAAACTACCCAAAGAGTGTGGTTAGAGGACCTGTTCCAGGAAGGGAGCTATCACCACAGATGACTACAGGATGAACTAGGTGTGTAGACAGGGAGGAACCTAGCAAAGTCTGTTCCTAAAACTCCTCTCTGTGTCCCATTGTCTCTATGTGACCCAGCAAACATCTGGTTACCAAACATTTGCTTTTCCATCTCCATGTGAATCGCCTTCCCCCTCTTTGAAGTCCCAAACCACTACTCTCAACATCTTTTGTCTTTAGCTGAAGATGGTATCTAAGGTGAGGATTTCATCCTTTTTGGCGAATTACTCAGTTCTTGGTCTCTCCCGTGTATACATGTTATCAAACTTTTGCTTGATTTTTGTCCTGTTAATTTGTCTCATGTATATTTAATTCACAGAGCAGCTAGAAGAACATAGAAGGGTAGAGAAAAATTTCTTCCTCCTGACAGTTTAAAATACTACACACACGTAGAGAGTGAAAAGATTATGAAAATGTTTATAACTGTTGATGCTGGATAATGGGTATGTAGGAGTTCATTGTAGTATTCTTTTTACCTCTGTATATGACTGAGACGTTCCGTAATAAAAAGTTTTCTTTTTTTAGTTAACATATAATTGCAAAATCCAATCCCCTTCACTTGTCACTGGACTAGGACAATGTAATTTATTTTGGTTATTGATAACAGAGTTTAATTTAAATAAAACGCTTTGTTACAGTAATACATTTAAATTGAAAAGCAGTAGACATAAGTTTAAAGGAAAGTAACTTTAGAAAATGTTTACAATATAATGTTTACTGTTAAAAAGCAAGATACAATATTGTAAATATATATGACACCAACTCTGTAAAATATGAAAATATAAATACATGCACAGGACAAAAAAAATACTAGAAGGAAATACAACAAAATGAAAACAAAGTTTATCTGTCAGTGATGAGTTTATGGATGATTTTTCCTTTTTTGATATATTTTTCTCCACTAACAAGTTTTCTAAAATGAGTACAAATTAAATGAATAATCAGAAAAAGAAAGCAAATATACATATTTGCTTTCTTTATATATATATATATATATATATATATATATATGGCATTATAATTCTGATAAGGCAGAATAGACAGTCTGAATGCTGTTCAGAAGAAAATAAACACTTAGCTAAAACTCTTTATACTAAACATTGGTTCTAAAGAAACTCTTGGGTGGGGTTTGATCTCATATGCCTCAGACAACATCATCACTGATATGAAAGACACATACATTCTTATGCCTATAACTGGAGAAGTTTTTTTTTTTTTTTTGGTATGTAATCTTTTTCAGAACTTACCTGACAAGAACCAATATCTTGAGATTTGTCTCCAGGGATTTAAAACTCCCTGGGACATCCCCGTTGACATAATAAGTTCATAATTTTACCAGAGAAATCTTTCCCAAATGAATGCAAAGCCAGGCACCTACCCTGGACCCAAGATTTCACCTCTTGATTCTCAGTGCTAACCTTAAGAGCAAATTTCAGAAATTATTTTCTGTGACATAATCTAAAAGAGAACTACTTGCAGTAATATTAATCCCACAAAGCATAACTCCAACAATTCCTGTAGTACAGTAAGAATTCATTTTCTGGTAACTAATTATTTTTCCCTAAGTCAGTGACACGCTCTCTTGATAAATTCTGAAATATAAAAACCCCAAAACTACATTGGAAGTATCACTGAAGATTAAAATCATAATCAGTACTTAAAAGATTCTCAAAAGTTTCCCCCAAGAGAAAAATTTTACTTACTTTCACTTCCACAGTCTTCCCTCCATGTTCAATGTGTCTCTCCACATATTCAGAGGACAGCAAATCACTGCAACAGAAAGAAATGATGATGAAAGAGGACCTTGAAAATCACCATTAAGTTTACAACATTCCAGCTTGAATGATTCTTTTTGTTTGTTTTGTTTTGTTTTTTTCTTTTATAAATTTATTTATTTATTTTTGGCTGCGTTGGGTCTTCATTGCTGGGCGCGGGCTTTCTCTAGTTGCGGCGAGTGGGGTCTACTCTGTTGCAGTGGGCGGGCTTCTCACTGAGGTGGCTTCTCTTGTTGTAGAGCACGGGCTCTAGACGCATGAGCTCAGAAGTTGTGGCTCGCGGGCTCTAGAATGCAGGCTCAGTAGCTGTGGCACATGGGCTTAGTTGCTTCACAGCATGTGGGATCGTCCCAGACCAGGGCTCGAACCCGTGTTCCCTGCATTGGCAGGCGGATTCTTAACCACTGCGCCACCAGGGAAGCCCAGCTTGAATGATTCTTTAATCCAGATTTTAAAACAAAAATAAAACTTTATAGGTCTCTCTCTCTCTCTCTCTCTCTCTCTCTCTCTCTCACACACACACACACACACACACACACACACACACACACACACACACACCCTAGTACTTGTGAAAGGATATGAGGCTAAACTGACTAAATCACCTGTCACCCCGTTGCTTAGCAGAGCTAGTTCCACCAATCTAGTTCAGCAATTCTAGGAAACTACCATTATTTTTAAGACATCTTATTCTTCCCTTTTTTACTTTAGCTTTTTTGTGTGTGAAGATTTTAATTTAAGTTTTTATTATACCTTACATCCTTCTTTGCTGTTTCTCTCCCCTAACCTTTGAATAGTGGGGTACTCCTAGGAGGCTTAGTCTCCCTACATTCCTTGGTGCTCTTTTCCTATCTCATGTCTTTAAGTATTAAGATGTTGTCAATTTCTAAATATATATTTCCAATTCAGACCTTTTCTCAAACTGTAGATGTAACTGCCTACTGGACATCACTGCTTAAATATCTAATAGGCATCTCAAACTTAACATGCCAAGGCTGAATTCTCTGACCCTCACTCATTCCCACCACCTGCTCAGCCCACAGCCTTCCACAACAGCTAACATCAACACCATCATTTCAACTGCTTTGCCCAAAACTTTGAAATTATTGACTCTTCTCACACCCCACATCCTTGCTTTAGCTTTTTACCAAACACTTTTGATTTACTACCATACTTTACCATTTCTCATATATTACGTGTGATATTTTATCTAACAAAATATTAGTTTCCCCCACAAAAAAATTAAACAGAGGCAAAGAAAGTTAGAAGAAATGAAAAAGAATATACTTTCAGCATTTTAAAATAAGCTTTTTTGAAATCTCTCCTAAACAACCACCACCTTCTTGTATAATTTTTAAATGTTTACATCATCTTAAATATACTTCTCTTTAATTCTATATAAGAGGAAAAAATTTCCCCTTTAACAGAGGCACCTCAAGGCACAACTCCAATAACAGTCTTAAAGTCTTTAAATTTTTAAAGCAGTAAAATGTAGATAAAATTCACATTAATAAATAAAAATATAAACTTCTAAACCTACCCCTCTATTAATAAACATTCACCCAACTAAAAAACTGTGTTTCACAGTGCTCTGAAGGTCACCATCCAAAACTGTCCCAATCATAAAAGAAGGTGAATTTCTAAGCACAAGAGCTACCATGATAAGCACTATGCCTACAGTTGCTTGGAATGTAAACAGAAAGATCAAACACGCATTACATTAATGCCGGCACGAGAGTCAGTTTCTTATAGTATCTGATGCTTACATTTCTATCTAGGTAACCTATAATTATAGTCTAAGTCCTTGTTTCATTTGTCTTTGGAATACATTTTCCTATTGACTTTACCGGGAAACAGCTAGAATACTCTAAGCTGCAAGTTGTAGAAAACACAACTAAAAGTGGCTTAAATAATCAGGACATTGATATCATTTCTTGTTAGAAATTCCAGGGCAGGTGTGATGTGAATTTGCTTCTGCAACTCTTCAATTCTGGTAGCTGAATACATTTAAAGTTTACAAAATATAGGCAAAACACTTTTTAAGATGTTTTAAATATAGACAAGTAGCTACTAAGCAAAATTTTGTTAGATGTGGGCAGAATGCATAAGATGTGTAAAGCATAAGTAAGAAGATCATATGTGTACCTCACATTGATAGAAAGGGATGGATGACCAAAAGGTACGTAACATTTTTAAGGCACCTGGGTAATCAGTGTTCATGATATAACAAATATATAAAAGACGCTATATATGCAAGATATGCTTATACATAAACAGTTAATATTTATGAGGTCTCATTTCAACCACCTATTGGTAACACCCAGGATTTCTCAACTTCCACAATACTGACATTTCAGGCCAGATAATTCTTGGTCTTGGGGAGTATCTTATGCATAGTCACATGATTAGCAGTATCCATGACCTCCACCCACTAGATGCCACATCACACACACACACACACACACAGACACACACACACACACCAGCCATGACAATCACAAACGTCTCCAGACATTGCCAAATGTACACTGCGGGGTAAAACTACCCTGGTTAAGAACTGCTACTGACACCCATTCCTGCCCCATGTTTTCTCCGAACCAACAGAATTCATGGTTGTTCATCAAGCTAATTGGCAGGCTGTAGCTCCTGACCAAGCATATTTGTCCCTGTGTCTCTCAGATACAGCACGTGGGTGTCATTAGCTCAGGCCACCTTGCATCTGTGGAGCTTGCCCAAACCTCATCTCTGGTCCTTGTAACTACATATCAGCAGCGAAGGCAGATGCAGCAGAGAGAGAAGCAGATCCTAAGAATACAGTGTATCCCAGTACACATTAGCTAGAGTGGTCCTTCCACCCCACCTGCACCCTATCCTAAGCGTGCTAACCTACCCTTTTCTTTCCTCTTGCTTCTCACTGTGTGCTTTAATTTGATTTAGCAAATTATGTGATTTGAGGATTTTAATTTGGTCTGTGAGGGCTTGCTGTTTGTTCCCTTACTTCTGGGATAGCTTGCTAGCTAGTATACTTGTAGGCAACCATTGCAGCAGAGTAGTTTTCCACTGGACATCACAGCGGTTCCAGGGCTGGTTCATGTGGTAGCTCAGCACCATTAATGAGACCAGGAGCATGTCCATCCTTCTGCTCTGCCATCAGAATGGTGGGTGACGTGTACTTGTAACTGGCTCCTCTCATGACCCTAACATGGCTGCTGCAGATCTAAGCATCTCACGCAGATAAAGATATCCCAAGGTAAAAAAGCCTCGTATTTCTTTACAAGAGTCAGCAAACTCTCCACGAAAAGCCTCTAGCATTCATCTTCTCAAGTATGTTTTGCCAGGATTACATTACTTGGCCCTGCCAAAGCCAGTCTCTTTGTTGTTGTTGTTGCGGCCTCTCCCGCTGCGGAGCACAGGCTCCAGACGCGCAGGCCGGGACGCGCAGGCTCAGCGGCCGTTGCTCACGGGCCCAGCCGCTCCGCGGCATGTGGGATCTTCCCGGACCAGGGCACGAACCCGTGTCCCCTGCATCGGCAGGCGGACTCTCAACCACTGCGCCACCGGGGAAGCCCCCAAAGCGAGTCTTTTGACAAGGACATTTGTCTCTGAACAATCAAGATTCTCCTCCCCCTCCCTCTCCTCCTCCCATGAACATCATGGCTACTCAGAGAGAGGTGAACAACACTACAGGGTGGAGAGAATAGCTGTTGTATAGCCAACAGACAGCTGTCTTTTTTTTTTTTCTTTTTTTCGGTACACGGGCCTCTCACTGTTGTGGCCTCTCCCGTCGCGGAGCACAGGCTCCGGACACGCAGGCTCAGCGGCCACGGCCCACGGACCCAGCCACTCCGCGGCATGTGGGACCCTCCCAGACCAGGGCACGAACCCGTGTCCCCTGCACCGGCAGGCGGACTCTCAACCACTGCGCCACCAGGGAAGCCGCTGTCTTTTTTTTTTTTTAATATAATTTTTATCATGAGTATGTTGGATACTTCACAAATTTCCCAAGGTTTCGAACAAAATAGTGAAGCTTCATGGTCAAGATCTGCTGAAGCAAAACCTGTCATTGCTCCACCATCCACATCCCACTCTTCATCCAAGACCATACCCTCAACAGGAGAGGTACCAGAAAGATGTCTGCAAAACACTGCCCCCTAACCTTGCTATCAGTTTCCAACAACTTCTCCAGCGGTGAGAGCGAAAAATTACCCTACAGAGTCAGTGTTTATCAGCAGAGCCAGCCAGATTCCCTCTCTTGGGAATCTGAACTAGTAAATTCAGAAAAAAAGAATCATTCAGTGGATGAAGAAAAGAGAAACAGAAAGTCAAAAATAAGCAGTCACTTGAGAGAAACTGGGCTGTGCCAGTGGTGAATCCTGTTACCCAAAGAGTGGTTCCTCTCCTGGTGGATCTCAAGCCAAAGAGTGGGAGAAGGAAGAATTTATTACTTGCAGCAAGTAAGGAGAACACCAGGGATCTTTCCCAAAGCAGTGTCTCCCCCAAGAGCAAAACTGGGGAAGTTTTAAGCTAAGGTTACATGCATATTCATGAAAGGGCTTGAGGTGAAGAAAATTCAGCATAGAACTGGGGCAATGGTCAACAGAGTCCACACTTTAGTTGATTGAAGTCATGAGGGTCAGAAAAGGTCAATATCATCATTCCTTAGGTTCCATTCGATCGGGTGGTTGAGTGCTCCAGGGGGATTTAAATTCTTCAAAACAGCTCAAGAAAGTGCTTGAGGCTAATCTTTACCACTGAAACAGAACTAGGAGTCTTTACAACTGATTTATTATCTTTGCTATTGTTACTTCTCTTGCCTGTAAACAGCTTACTCTTTGTTCCCTTGAGATCATTATTACTGAGATCTATTCAAGGGTAAGCACTGTGGCCAGGCTTAGATCATAAATGGCTTCTATGTCAAAAACCTATATCTAGTCTTTTCCTCCAGCCCAGCCGTGATGTTGGATACCTTTCTCCTTCACTGCCCTGTGAGTAAACCCCCATTACTGGAGCCAGCAGGAGTGAGATCAAAAATGGGGAGGGGGCTTCCCTGGTGGCGCAGTGGTTGAGAGTCCGCCTGCCGATACAGGGGACACGGATTCGTGCCCCGGTCCGGGAAGATCCCACATGCCGCGGAGCGGCTGGGCCCGTGAGCCATGGCCGCTGAGCCTGCGCGTCCGGAGCCTGTGCTCTGCAACGGGAGAGGCCACAACAGTGAGAGGCCCGCGTACCGCCAAAAAAAAAAAAGCGGGGGGTGGGGGGGAGAATTGTATAGTAGTAGGAGTAATAATAATAATGATTTTTTTAAAAAAACAAACAGCGTTTGAGTCTTCCAGGTATTCAAATTTCAAGGGAATATTTTTCTTTGAATTATAAAATCTAGGAATTAAGAGAGTATGAGTCACCACATGAATTACAGCAAAGAAAAGCCTCTGCTCAGGAATTATGCAGCTATTTCAATCAAGCCTCTATACCTACAAGTATTGCTAGAAAGGGCTGTCTGTAATTTAAACCAAAATCAGCCCATGCAATTTTTGGTTTTGTTTGCGGTATTGTGGAAGTCTGCTAAGTATTGTTATTTTAATTATTGGGCTGAAAAACCTTCTATTTAAAATGTCATTGTTTGCAGTCGTAGAGAATGGACTTGAGGACACAGGGAGGGGGAAGGGTAAACTGGGACTAAGTGAGAGGGTGGCACTGACATATATACACTACCAAATGTAAAATAGATAGCTAGTGGGAAGGAGCTGCATAGCACAGGGAGATCAGAGGGGTAGGATAAGGAGGGTGGAAGGGAGACACAAGAGGGAGGGAATATGGGGATATATGTATATGTATAGATAATTCACTTTGTTATACAGCAGAAACTAACACAACATTGTAAAGCAATTATACTCCAATAAAGATGTGTAAAAAAAAAAGTCATTTTTTCTTCTACTGAAGCATAAAATCCTTACTACCACCAACTTAGAACCTCAGTAAAAATTTCTGAAGCCTCCTAAAGTAGAGGTAATCAAAATTACCCTAAGTTCTTTTTTTTTTTTTAAGATCATTGTTTATCATTAAGTAGGAATCTACTTAATTTTAAGTGTGGGAAAATGAAGGATCTTCTTAACACATGGGAAATTTTATCTGACCGGGTAGAATTTGCTTCCTGTTAACAGCTAACTCAAAACTAATGTGTGAATGCTTCTTTGTGAATTTTGAAAGATGGAAGTGAAAATCATTTTCAGTCAAATTCTAAACCCTCTCATTTTCTAAAGGAAATAAGGAGATGTTTTAAAAATTAGAAATGTATTCTGAGGCCCCTTTTTTAAAATTTATTTGCGTGCCATAATATGCCTGGAATAAGCAAAACAAATACAATGTAAACATTTTCAGTCATAATAATGATTATCCTTTGTCTATTGTGCTACTGAATCAGAGGCAGCTGGTATAGTACAAAGGTTTTGGAATTTAAAAACAAAAGAGCAAATATTCTGATTTCCTATCCAAACGCTGCCCGTTTACTAACTGTGTGACCTTGGCCAAGTTATTTAATCTTTATGAACACAATTTGCCCATATCTAAAATGAAGATAATAAAAATTTCTTTATAAAGTTGGTACGGTATTAAATCAGAACATATGTGAAAGGCCTCCCAAATCCTGATTTCAATTATCCCACTCCTTATTCATCATCTCCTATCCATCTTTCTCTAGAACTCGCACTTTAACTGTTTGTGTTACGGAACCCAGCTTCAGCTGGAAAACCAGTACTTGAGAGATGCGTGTTGGTTGGAAAGAAAAGCCTGCTTTAATCAGGAGGCCAGCAACCTGGGGAGAAGGCAGACTTGTGACCAAAAACCAACTCCGAAGATTCTGCTTGACCATGAAAGTTTTTAAAGAGAGAATCATTTGGGGAGGGGGTCAGAGTCTTCGTTATCTTCCACTGTGTGCAAACTTTCTTCTGATTGGTTGGTAGTGAGGTAACAGGGCGGTGCTCCAGGAATCTTGTGCTCAGCCTGAAGTTACCATCCTCCACCTGCGTGGGGCCTTAGTTCCTACAAATGAACTCAAAGGTATTGGTTATTATATTCCTTGAGGAGGAACCAGAACCCTCCTGCATTGCTGCACTATTGTTTCTTGACTGCTTCTCCTTTGTTTCTTCATTCCCTCCGTTCATTCCCTGATAAGCAACTGTTTGCCATTTGGAACTTGAGGAAGGTCAAGGGGGCTGAATGAAACCCATCACCTACAAACAAGAAATGGGGAAACAGAAAGGATTTATACCTAGGAGGGCCCCACGGGGTCCAGCTCCATTTCATTTGGAGACTTTTAAACCATTGACCCTACCTACTACTTTTTCACTGTCCTTCACCTCCCTCTGACCCCCCTAATCTAGCTTACAGTCCATGATTCATCATGAAAATCACTCCCTTCCTCCTCTCTCTCTCCACTATGCTCATTGGCCAAACCTCAACCATGGTAAAACTTAACTCTTCTACGAATCAAAGTCTGACCCCCTAGAAGTGGAACATCCTGAATGGTTGTACATTGAACCACGTAATTTATGACCACAATATCAAGTGGTTCCCCTTAACACAATACTGCCCATAAATCCACTAGTCCATTTTACTAGACAATTTACTCTGAGAAGACCCTTCCAAACTTTTCTCTCCTAAAATCTCCAAGGCATTTCTTGATCATCACTCCCTGCTGATGACCTCACTTCTGTATCCACTGAGAAAGTGGAAACAGAAAAGGGCTGCTTCATCTTTCCAATCCACCAACACCCCTGTTTTCTGAACCAGTCTCTGAAACAGAGCAAGACACTATGGGGCCTTCCCAGGACAGAACTTCCTCCACGTCCACCGCCCGCCTTTTGTCTGTAGAAAAACTTTAGCCAAATAATAAATTTAATGAGAGAAATGAGAAAATGCAGAAGCAAAGGAAAACAGTCAAATAATAGCAAATAATAATAGTTTAGTCATTAAGAAAAGTCAAGGACCTTTAGTTCATCCTCAAGGGCTATAAATAATATTCTGAGCCACATCCTTGGAGCTGTTTTGTAGATACTGAAACCCCCACCAGGTGGAAGAAGTTAACTACAGGATGACCAGACTGTAGCCATGACATGAGCTGCCACAATTCTGAGCACTGGACTCAAGAAAACCAACGCTCCAACTGAAGATGAACTGTACCTAAAACAATCAAGATGATGCCGATCAGACCACCACATGGCTAATTTCAAGATGATAATCAGAGCTGACTGTGCTGTTCTGCATGTAGCCCTTTCCCTCTGCATATACACCCCTGAAACTCCCCTTTAAAAGCTCTTGCCCACTGATCAACAGTGGAGAGTTGGGTTTTGGAAATGATTCTGCCTTCTCCCCCAGCTGCCAGCCTCCGCAGTAAAACAAACTTTTCTTTCTAGCAACACTTGCCTCTCCAGTATTGGCTTTCGAGGTGTGAGCAGCCAGACATCTCAAACTCAACATGGTTAATGCATAACTCTCTCAGCCAAATCGCAATAGTCAATTCCCTACTCAAAATGTATCCTACTAGTAACTTCACAGTGAAGAAAACTGGGGGACATCACTTTAACTGAGTGATCGTAGTTAACATTGCCAATAATGGAAGAAACCAAAATCATGGGCTCCCAAAGTGATGCACTGAGAAGGATAAATCATTTACAGTATTCCCACTAAAAATGCATAAGAAACAAAGAAACAAATGAATAGAGAAACCTGAATCAGCAATAGCTTTTCAAAGAAATAGCCTCAGGGCAAAGATCTAATCCAAAGTGCTGCCATTCAAATGTGACCTCAAGGTCAAGATCAAATCAAGGGTATGGTTGTAAGACACTTTGATAAGACCTCAGAAGGACTTTTAATGCTGTTTCGCCTAGACTATATCATCTATATTAAAAAAGTTTCCAAGATTCTTAAGAGCCTGCCTATTATTGATAGATCCTCAGCTACACCATAAAGTTTCTAAGAACCTTAAGGTATGACTCATAGATATTCTCACCTAAACAAAAGACTTCTCAGAATCTTAAGGGCATCTTAACTCACAGTCCAAAGTAGAGAAAGGCCTATCTCAAGACGATTTGTGGATGTGGTTTTTTCTGATGGGGTAAATCCCTCAGATTCACATGAAACCCACCAATGGAAACACCACCAGCTTGGATTAAAATGGATAAGTCAATTCAAACCTTTTACAGTCAGGAAGCAGACCTAGAAATATACTTAGATTAAGGCCTGGGTGATTTCTCATGGAAAAGAAATGGTGACTCAAAGGGTGGAACCAAGAACCACAAGCAACCAGTATCAGGAAGTAGAACAGAGCTTTACTCAACATACATTCCCTTTCCCAAAACGAGGCAACTGGTGACATACACCTGGCTGAATATCAGAATTTCAGAGGACCAGTGATAGCTAGGTACCTCCTATTTCTCCCATTTTTAAATAGGAATATCTACTGCAATCATCCTGTCCTCATCTCCCCACTGTATACTGAGTGTATATGGAATAGATAACTTGTCATTTTAGTTCAAAGGTCTGTACCTGTGTTACCTCATCTAAAAGCCTTAATCAGATTGAGATGATAAGAATTTGAACCTTGAGTTTGAGCCTGATAGTATAATGGAATGAGATTTTTCAGGAAATCTTTGGAGGAATTAGTGCATTTTACATATATGGGAAATGTAAATGATTTGTGGTCAAAGGATAGACTGTGGTTGAACAAAAATGTCTTAAAATGCTTTGTGACTCCTCTCATGGTAAAGTGGAGACCATTTCTCCTTTCCTTGCATCTGAGCTGGTCCTATAACAAACACAATGAGACAGAAGTAATATTGCACAACATCTGAGATCTGCAACGTCCACTTCCATGCATATGGAACTCTCCATCTTTGAATATTTGAATCCATCCACCATGCTGTGAGGAAGTCTAAGCAACCACGTAACAAGACCCTTGTAGAGGAGAACCAAAGTCCCTAGCTGATAGACCCAGCTGAATTTCCAGCCAGTGCTGGCACTGATTTCCAACCATGTGACTGAAGCCATTTTGGAACTTCCAGATGTAAGAATGCCCCAGCTAACACCACATGAAGCAAAACTGCCCAGTCAACCCACAGAATTGTACAAAATAATACACTGTAAGGCAATAGGTTGATCATGCCTTCTTATTAGAACATTCAATGATTGTTCTACTGCACAACATCATGTTTTCCTTAGAGCAGTCTACAGGGAATTCCCTGGCAGTCCAGTGGTTAGGACTTGGAGCTTTCACTGTCGGGGGGCCGAGGTTCGATCCCTGGTCGGGGAACTAAGATCCCACAAGCTACATGGCAAGGCCATTAAAAAAAAAAAAAGAGCAGCCTCCAAATGAGTACAATGTAATTTGTTTTGGATAATATTAACATACAATTTAGGATTTTTCGACTTTATGATGGTACGAAAACTATATGCATGCAGTAGAAACCATACTTCAAATGTTGAATTTCGATCATTTCCTGGCCTAGCAGTGTGCTGTATGACACTCTCTCACGATGCACTGAGCAGCAGCTCCCAGTCAGCCACGCAATCACGATGGTAACCAACCAATACACTTACAACCATTCCATACCCATGCAACCTTTCTGTTTTTCACTTTCAATACAGTATTCAATAAATTACATGAGATGTTCAACACTTTATTATAAAACAGGTTTTGTGTTAGATGATTTTGCCCAACAGTAGACAAATGTAAGTGCTCTGAGTACATTTAAGGTAGGCTAGACTAAGCTATGATGTTCAGTAGGTTAGGTGTATTAAATGCATTTTAAACTTACAATATTTTCAATGTACAATGGGTTTATCAGGACATAACCCGATCATAAGTCGAGGAAGATCTGCAACAGAATCATAAAAGCTTCAAATATGACTATAATCCACCCAGTGAAGTAATAAAAATCCCCATAGGTCATGGGTCACAATGGAAAATTAAGAGATTTCATTAGGTATTTAAGTCATGAAGAGCTTTTCAGAAGAACAGAACTGGGAAAAGGAAAAATTTAAGGACCCAGATTTCATTATTTTATTTTATTTGAGAGGAATAAAAAATTACAAGCTTAGAAAGTTTTTTAAAAGAAAACATTTTTCCCATTCTCTCCATTCTATGCATCGTTCCCCCCATTTCATCTTCTCTCTCTTTATTTTCTTATTCTGTCTAGCCAAGCATTAGCCTTCCAGATCCTTTTGGCAAACTAGTCTTTGCTGAGAATCCTCACTACAGAAAATGGATAAATGTCCTGAACTTTCATACCACTGAGAATTAATCATCCAGTTTTTAGCTTTGTTTTGTGCAAAAACTGATATCTATGTCCTCAGTATGTAATAACTAGTACTTAAAATTCCTATTTTGTTTGAACTAAATTAAAGGGAAACTACAAATGTGATTTAAAAGCTTTTCCAAAATTTGCCTTTTAGATGAAAGTTTCATTTTATTGTTTTCCAATTTATAAACATGAAAATTCCTTTCCTGTTTATACACACACAAGAGATTTTCTGTACACCCTTGTGGCTACAGGGGAAGCTATTTTAGTTATATTCTACTGAGGAAGTCATAATCTGATGAGAATTTTCAGGGCGCTTTCAGTGTGTATGCCAGGACTAGGGCACTTAAAGTAAATGTGGTTATGAAAGTTGAAATAGGCATTATCATTAACATAAGCTCTTATTTATAAAACCCGTATTCCTTATGCCTGGGCATCCCCACACCTACCAAATCAGAATCTCCTGAGTTTATTCTGATATATAAAAAATGTTACCAGGACATGAAAGTATAATCACATTAAGTCTACAAACATTCTAGTAAAATTCTATTAATATAATGGTATGTTGACATATTCTGATCATTGTGACTCATTACCACACTGAAAGCCAAAGACATCAGGGAACACATTACAGCAAAGCAATTAAAAGAAGTCCGTGATAAATCTCATGGCACATAATCAACAGAGGGAGACATGTTCCTCTCCATTACGACCAAATCAAGAACTAATTTTTTAAGAAGACAATTGCCAGACTTACTTCAAAACTTACTTAAATTTTGTGTGAGTACCCTAGAAATGGGAGATTTTGGTATTTTTATAAAGTTGCAAATTTTAGGTGTGGTTCAAATAATTTATATTAATTAAAGATTAAATTTTTATAATATTAATTAGTTGAAAATCAGCAAGGCAGAGCTAGCCTCAAATTCTCTCTATTGCCATCTGACTGATAAACATCTTTACCTTCTTACTCCTTCCTCTCCACATCCACATTCTAGGAGTGAGACCATATCCCTTGGCCAGACTCCATCCTCAGAGATCAACAGCCCAGGGCTCAAAATAAGACTGCTCCCCACCCCCATCTTCATGACCTTATGAGTTGGAGTCAAGTGGGAGTCCCAAATTCTGTTAGTTCCTGACAAGAGAACATCTACCTACCATCAAAACTCAGTCTCATCACAGCAATATGCTTTAAAATCATCAAGATTAACTTAATGAGGCCCTTTATCCTCATTCATGTCTGCCACCTCAAGAAGCTCAGGCTCCCAAATCATCCTTCATCTCCAGCTCCCTAATCCACATAAGGTTCTGTCCCCCTTTCCAACCATCTCCAGATACCCTTTGATGATGCTTTCTGGAACTCACACATGCCATTAGCAAAATCCCCTATCTCCAGTCTCTTCCTTGAATATTTCCTTCACCATCTTACCCTGAGAACCAGCTCTCCAGTGGAGGAAATGCTTCTCCTGCAAACCCTGCACGTTTGGTGGTGGTGGTGGGGTATCCTTCTTGCTTCTCATTGCCATGTCATGCCATTCTCCCTCATTCCACTAAAAACAACCCCACTTTATATCCTGTATCATCAGACTGTACCACCTATCATTGATTCCTGTAGTAACTTATTGCCTCCTGGTCACTTCCCCGCATTTCCCTGAAGATTTTAACTTCTAGTTTACAATCACACTCTCCAGCACTACCCCTGATACAATTATTGGTGATTTTGATATCTACTTAGGCAACTGTTCCAATTCTGGCTTCTCAGCTGCTTGAACTCATCTCCTCCAATGATCTTCTCCATTCTACATCACCCCTACATCACCCACCCAACATATTCTCAAATTCAAGCATCTCACTCTCTGACCAACTCCATCCATCCTAGCTTTCTCTTTCAAAACCCCATTTCAGACCCCAATAAGACCCATAACCCACAAACTTACTACTATTTCACTTTCTTCACCTCCCTCATGTCTCACTCCCTTCCTTGCTCGGATTAAATTCAATCTTAATATTCAGTGCTTTGCAAATCTCCCTACCCATCTCCTAACATCTGATTCTCCCTTCCCTAAACCAAGCCTAGTTGAAACAAACTCTTTACTGGCTTCATGCCCGCTCAGTGCAGTTGAATGAGGCTGAAGAATAGCATATCATCAGGCTGACTGTGCTCACTTTACACGGAAAACCACTAACCTCAAGGGGTCCCTTAAAGCTGCCTGGCAATTATACTCCATTGTTCTAGGACATTTACTCCCCCAACTGTGTCTCAATACCATTTCACACCTTCTCCCTCTTTTCTCAAACCTCTAACATCTACTCCCCATCTGTTCTGAGTAGATGATTATGCTCCCTACATCACTGAGAAAAAAGCAATCAAAAGGTAAGTTCCATAGACTCCCATCACCACTTCTCTACACCAGCATCTGCACTCATATGCTCAGCCTTTCCTCCCATCCTAGGAATTAGCTGTCCATGTAATTATTCAAAGCCAATCCCCACACTGGTCACCACAATCCATCCCTTCTTGCCTATCCAAGAACATGGCACCAGATATCCCTCCCTCTCCTGCATCATCAAATTCTCCCATTCTACTAGCTCTTTCCTATTACTGTATAAACTCTGTTATTTCTCCCATTTCCAAAAACAAACAAAACAATTATCAACACAATTTTCCTGTCCAACGACTGCTATATATCCTTCTGTCCATTAAGCAAAACCACTCAAGAGAATTACCCATAGTCATTATCTTTCCTTTTTCTCCTCCCTTATCTCTTGAACCCATCTAATCAGATTTTCATCACACCACTTCACCAAACCCACTCTTATCGAAGTCATAATTACCTTTCCATGTTGTTATATCTAATGTCACTTCTCAATCTTCATATTACTTGACCTATAAGCAGCATTTGACTCAGCTGATCGCCCCCTTCTCTTGGAAATATTTCCTTAGACTTCCTACCAGGCACCACACTCTCCTGGTTTTTCTCCTACTTCTCCTGCTGCTGTTTTTCCATACCCTTTGCTAGTTTCTTTCCATTCCCCCAACCTCTAGACATTGTAGTGCCTGGAGGTTCAGTCTTTGATCCTGCTCTCACTCTTTTGGTGAGTTCATCTAACGTCTCCCCTTGAATAACAACTATATTCTGATGACCCTTAGATTTATGTCTCCAGTTTAGAATCCTCCTTTGAATTCCTGAATCATATGTCCAGCTCCATACTCAACATCTCCTCCCATTTACCAAATAAGCATATCACACTTAATATGTCCAAACCTGAGCCCCTGATCTGGCTTGACAAACAGGATTTTCCTACAGTCTTCCCATCTTCAGAAATGGCTACTTTGTCTTTCCAGTCACCCTGGCCAAAAACCAAGGAGTGGTCACTGTCTCCTCAATTTCTCTTACAAAATATATCCAGAATATGACCACTTTCATTGCTACCACTCTGCTCTGAATCACCATGGTATCTTGCCTGGATTATTACAATGCCTTTTTCTGTCAACCCGTCAATGTTTTCCTACTAATCTGTGCAAGGAATAGAACAGTCTCATCCTTAGTGAGAACACAGATTAATAGGCATTATTACCCACTGTTAATGATGGTCAATTACTGCCATCTTTTGAGAAAGCAATCTTTCAAAATTTAGTAAACGTCTTAAAATTCTGATATTCTTCGTACCCAGGAATCTAATGAAGGAAAACAACTACATAGAAGTTGTTTTATGCCAATTTATAAATAATTTTTATTAGAAAACCTAGTGTTGAAAGGCTACTAGGGAACCACTAGCACAAACACTGTGAGCATAGTTTTGTAGACTTTTCATGGAGGACAGTCTGACACTACATATTAAATGTGTATCCTTTTTTTTTAAACATATTTATTGGAGTATAATTGCTTTACAATGGTGTGTTAGTTTCTGCTTTATGATGTGTATCCTTTTTAACTGCAACTCTGTTTCTAAGAATGTAACCTAGGAAAATAATTTTTAATGTGTACAGATATTTAGTTATAAAGATTGTCAATACAACATTATCATGGAGAAACACTGGAAATAACAGAAAAGCAATTAAGTAAATAGGGTACAACAATTTAGAATTGAATATTCTGCTAACACTAACATGTCATTGAAGATATTAAAAGATTTTTCATAATGTCTACTTAAGAAAAGTTCCAAATTTTGCAAAAAAAAAGAAAAATATATATGTATGAAGGAAAAAGAGAATAAAGCATACATTAAGATGCTAGCAGGGTGGAAGGGAGGGAGATGCAAGAGGGAAGAGATATGGGAACATGTGTATATGTATACCTGATTCACTTTGTTATAAAGCAGAAACACACCATTGTAAAGCAATTACACCCCAATAAAGATGTTAAAAAAAAAAAAGATGCTAGCAGTGTTTATCTCCAGGTAATTAGTTAACTGCTACATTTATTTTACTTGTTTTACTTCTACATGTTATCTAAAACATCTACAATAAACACGTTTTACATTTAAGAAACTAAAGAAATGTTACATATTTAATTTCATGGAAATAAACAAAACTAAATTTGAAATGTATTTCACAAAGCCATCATCCCAAAGTTATTCACAAAACAACCTCAGTATACAAAAAGAGATGATTGGTTGAGCAAATTATTTTTCCATCCATTTAGTGGAAAATAATGAATTCAACAAAATGTTTTAATAAGAGTTTGTATTAACAGGGGAATGCTTCTTAAGTTAAAAAGAAAAGCAGGGCTTCCCTGGTGGCGCAGTGGTTGAGAGTCCGCCTGCCGATGCAGGGGACATGGGTTCGTGTCCCGGTCCGGGAAGATTCCACATGCCGCGGAGCGGCTGGGCCAGTGAGCCATGGCCACTGAGCCTGCGCGTCCGGAGCCTGTGCTCCGCAACGGGAGAGGCCACAACAGTGAGAAGCCCGCGTACCACACACACACACACAAAAGCAGTACATGAAATTATACAGAAAGAATGGAACAACTATATAAATAAAACAATGCATAGAAAAAACAATTGGAAGGAAATGCAACCAAATGTTTAAAAAATTCACCTTTGAGTGATGGCCCTATAGGATATTAAAATTTTTTGTTTTGTTTTCAGTTTGTTAAGCAGTTTCTTCTGGGTATTTATCCCCACATTTCTCAAAAAGAAGTATGCTTAAACTTATATGTCTGGATTTTTTTTTAATTTTAAAATTAATAGCAATAATAAAATAATGGTTATAATTTTGAGCCCTTACTACTACTATTACTACTAATACTACTACTACTGACCTAACAGCTTCACAGGCATTAACTCATTTAATCTTCACAACAATCCTGTTAAGTAGGTATCATTAGTATTTCCATACAGATGAGGAAACGGAAGCACAGAGAGATAAGTAACTTACTGAAGGATACTCAAGTGTGATAAGTGGTAGAGACAGGATTCAAATTTAGATGGTCTGACTCCAGAGTTCATCCTCTTGCCCAATGAAACCCAACCCCAACATGTACTTTCCCTTCTCTTCTTATTTAATTTTCTACGTATGTTACTAAATCAGCCCAAACTTTCCCACACAGCCGCAAAGCCTTCAATGTGCTCAAACACTCAGGAACTACATCAATTTCATTTTTTTTCTTAGCCATCCCGCCTGGGGCCCTCCATCCTCCTGCTCATATCTGGACTAATGGACTCTAAGCTTGTTGCACAGCTGTAATCCTGATATCTCTCATTCACCATGATCCTTGGAATCCTCTTTGATTCTCTCATTGTAAACCTGTTTCCATATCTCACATCTTCATCTTTCTTGATCTTCTCCCCCTTATTTTGGTGGGACTCAGTCTCCAGTGCCTTCCAAATAAATAATGCATGATGTTCATTTATTTCAGACCTTGCATGTACATTTTTTGAGAACTCACCTTTGATTGCTGGTTTGGACTTGTAAGTACAGAGATCCCTCAGAATTGACACAGCATTGCTCCACTGTCTCCCAGCATCTAGTATTACTAATGAGAAATCGGATGTTATTCTGATTCTGTTCCTTCCAATGTGACCTAGTTCTTGTTTAAAGAAGCTTTTTTGACCTTCTCTTTTATCTCCACTATCCTAAAACTTCAAAATTATATGTCTTTATGTGGGTCTTCATTCATTCATTATTCTGGACACTTGAGACCTTTCAATCTGGAAATTCATGTCCTTCAGTTATGAAGAATAATCTTTGATAATTTCCTTTCTCTATTTTCTCTCTACTCTCTTTCTGGGATTCTTACTAGTCAGATGTTTAATCTCCTGGATTGATCCTCTCACAATTTTTATCTTTTCTCTCCTATGTTCTATTTCTTCACCTTTAGTCCTGTTTTCTGAGAGACTTTTTCCCCCTAACTTTATCATTCAACACTTCTATTGATTTTTAGTGTTTCTAATATTTTTTCTAAATTTTTTTGTATTTTTAAATAGCACTTTCTTGTTTCATAGATGCAGTACTTATACCTCTGAATATGTTATTATTGAGTTAGTTTTTAAAGATTTTCTTCTGTTCCCTTCATTTGCTTTGTTTCAACTCAATTCTTTTCATCTGTTTGTTTTGATCGCCTCCTTTTTTGTTAGATATTCTCCTTAAATATCTGGTAATCCATATTATAAGCTTCATGCATTTCAAACCTGCTTTTTTCTAACTACTGGAATTCCAACACTCAGCTTTAACAAGATAGGCTCTTCCAACTATTGGTGAAAGAAAGTTTGTCAAGATGAAAAGAAAACATTCCTTCTTCTAGAGCAGTAGGAAAGCAAATACTAACCTAAGTCATAGAATAGTCTTAGAAAACATGATTTCCAACAATAGATTCTTATCCAGAATCCAGACGTGAAAAAGTGTTGCTATGTCTTATAAAAGTAAGTATAACCTTTAAAAAGTCTGTAATTAGGGCTTCCCTGGTGGCACAGTGGTTGAGAGTCTGCCTGCCGATGCAGGGGACACGGGTTCGTGCCCCGGTCCGGGGAGATCTCACATGCCGCGGAGCGGCTAGGCCCGTGAGCCATGGCCACTGAGGCTGCGCATCCGGAGCCTGTTCTCCGCAACGGGAGAGGCCACAACAATGAGAGCCCCCAGTACCGCAAAAAAAAAAAAAAAAAGTCTGTAATTCTTTTTTATTTTTTGAACATGAGACAGACTTTTATTTTAGAATCCAGGCCAGGAGCCCGGCTTCTGAGGGAAGAACATCAGGCAGGAATTCCTTACTAGCCACACAAACTTCTTGGGGCAGGAGAGAGTTGTATTTCTTGTAAGCAGTGGGAAAAGCACTGTCATCTCAACTCATGCTTGTGCTGTGAGTTCAGAATTTGCCAATATCCAATATCTAGAATATTCTGTGAGAAACAAAAAGTCAGTAATTCTATTTAGTTGCTTTACTAAGTAATCTGTTATCCTATTAAAATATTTAACAGACATATCTGTTTTCTGTAAAGCACAAATAATTGTTAAGCCAAAAGAATATCTCTGGCACTTCCATCTTCTTCCATATGTTTATAGATGTAAAACAAAATAAAAGTATGACTGTTGGACTTGCCACTATAAAACAAAGTTGTAGAGTTAATATCTTTTTAAGCTGGTAAACCTACCTTCTTCAGCCCCACACCACACCCCAGTTTTCTGAGCTATCTGGAACCTCCATCTCCAGAGTCTTTCCCAGGTTCTGCTTCCCATTGCAATTAGGAGTCAGCTTTTTCCACTTGGTTCAGTCAGTTACCACTTGTCCATTTTTGTTACATCTTCCAAAATTTTATTGATGCCTCTTGTCTGCTTTCTTCTTGTAAGCTTATTACACCCTCACTGTCATTGTAACGGAGGAAAGATATATGTAAGGGTTGAATCTGCCAGATACATATGCAGGGCATTTGAAATGTTTCTTTTTCTATCATGCTCATATAATTTTTATGATGGAAAATTATTAGAGTAAACCTGAGCTAAGGAAATCTAGGCCATATGGGTATGAAATTGACACCAAAGAGAGAAAATTATATCTCTCCATGTCTCAAAACTCTAGCAATAAGTCCTTAAAAGGTGCCCTTTCTGCTCTCACACATTTCATTCTATTCCATTAGCTGTCATTTCCTTACCTATCTTTCAATTCCAAGGGCCATTTCCAGCTAACGTGCAAATGGTAATCGCACCAAGTCAAACTACTTTGTTTTGGTTCCACCAAAATGCCTTTGTTTCTTCACAATACCAGAATGCTACAATTAATAATGAGTGTGAGTGGTTTTTAAAAATTGTAGAACTAAATAACCAGCTGAATGCTGTCACTTTCAAAACTGTCTTCTTGAGATCCTCTTCACTTATGCCAGTAATACTGCAACGGTTGAAAACTTTGTTAAGCTTTCCCTTTTGGAATTGCCTTCAGAGATGATTTATGTGACACATAAGAAAACCAGTCTCATTATTTCCTAACCATATCTTCAAAATAATAAATAGGCCAATCACCCATCCTACTGAAGAGATGATTGTGAGTGGCTGTTGGCTACTTTGGAGATTCAAATTTACCTGTACTTACTGATGTTATGTCACCACTAAAAAGATTCCCAAAATGTCCTATAGACTTTTATAGCAATCCTCCTCAAAAGATCTAACATTGCTTTGAGCAATAAAGCTGTTATTGTAATAAGTGCAATGCCTTCCTGTGGTGACAACTTTGAATGGGACAACTCACCTGGCTGCACAAGTTTTGAAAAGCTTATTTCAAAAGAGCTTCATCATCTCATAGTCACTCCTCAAACTGGCTTAAATGAGCAATAAATGGAAAGAAAACTAATCAGGATCTTGACACTATGACCTGACCCAGAGTTAGTGTCTATATTCTAAGAGCTAATAATCAAAACACAAAACTGCGAACATAAAAGTTAAGGATGGGGACTTCCCTGGTGGTGCAGTGGTTAAGAATATGCCTGCCAATGCAGGGGACACGGGTTCGAGCCCTGGTCCAGGAAGATCCCATATGCTGCAGAATAACTAAGCCCGTGTGCCACAACTACTGAACCTGCACTCTAGAGCCCGCATGCCACAACTACAGAAGCCCACGCACCTGGAGACCACGCTTCGCAACAAGAGAAGCCATCACGATGAGAAGCCCACACTCCACAACAAAAGGTAGCCCCCGCTCACCGTAACTAGAAAAAGCCTGCGCGCAGCAACGAAGACCCAGCACAGCCAAAAATTAATTAATTAATTTTTTTTAAAAAAGTTAAGGATGCTTTGGTCTCCTATTCTCTTAGATTTTAGAAAATAACCTCTAGGGAAACCTTTTAGGAGTGCATTATCTTGTGGAAAATTACTGAACTTTTTGCATTTGAAAATATGCAAAAGGAGATAAGAAAGCCAAGGAGAAAGTGTCATATATATCAGCTGTGCATGTCTATACTCCAAACACAGAGGGATTGATTATCTAAGGCCTTTGTATGCAGCACCTCTTTTCACAATTATCTGATGAACCACTGTATGCCTCTCAATCTAAATTCAGCCACCAACCCAGGAAAAGGAAAAAGAGTGTTTTCAGTGCTGCTTTTCATTCATAAATTTCAAGTTATGTTTTTATAAAAGAGAATTCAATGCATAATGGTAGGCTTCATGTTCAGTTACTGGGGAATAAGCAGAGATCCTGAAACAAAATAATCTCTATTAATACCCACATGCAAATGAAAAAGACCAAACATATAGCCACAAGGCTGACATATCTCCCACATGGCACTGTCTTGTTTTTGCTCTAATTTTAGGTTTCAGTATCAAATGAATTAGGCATTTGGAGGGAATGTTTTAATAAAACTTAAGCATTTCTCTTGCTTATTAAATAAAGAGGGTGGAGAAGAAAGAATCTATGAATATTCTATTCAGATCTACTAAGAAGTATAAAACTGTAACAGTTAGCAGGGACTCCATAAATATTAAAAAATTGCAATTAAATGAAATTGAAGTGGGAACTAGAGGTTGCACAGGACATTTCTCAAAATGCTTGAGAGTCATGTGGGGGTTTTCTTATACATAGGGGCCATGAGGAATGATATCAGGGTTTGAAAGACTGTAAAGATGACTAGCAATTCAAACAGTAGGTAAAACATTTGTCATGGCGAGAGGCTGGAGACTAAGAAAACTGGGTTATTACAGTTCAAGCAGAGAAAACCCAAAACACATAAAAAAGGTATGGGCAAAAAAAAAGAGCCATAACTAAACATGGGAAGTGGTTAAGAAAGATGTTGGGAGCCTCACTTTCCCTCCCATATTCCTCATTTTCATGTGAGGGCTCAGCACTGGGTTCTTTCCTGGATTCCTACCCTTCTCCCTGTCTTGAAGGAATGAGTTGACCTGGTTAGGTATACACTGGTCCACATTTCTGACTTGGGTAACGTTAACCTTGTAAAAGACTGTAAACACTGAGGACCTCCTCTCTTTTCTTTTCCTCTCTGCTCCAACCAATGTGAACATGGAGATTCTGAGAAACTGTGTCCACTCCACAGACCAAAATCTGTCCTAAATACCAGAGTCTAGACGTTACTGGAGGACATGGAGACAGGAAGCATTAATAGGATCATCTGGCCTTCTCACTAATACATGATGTTTTTATCAGAAAAAAACAGTGATTCTTTGCTCTCCAGCTTCCTGTCTATCTCTCAGTGCTTCCAAACTTGGGTAGGTCCTAGGAAACTTGTTCCAAATAAGGTCTGGAGAACAAAGGATAATTGAGCAATAAAAAAAATGGAAAGAAGCAAAAGATAGGTCTTTGATATTAGCTGAGTTTGAAGAAACAATAGCATATTTCATTATAAAAAAACCCTCCACATCAAGGGCTGTAGTACTGGGGTACTGATTTGAACCCAGAGAAAAAGAGTCAGAGGCAAGTAAAAAACAACTGGCTTTAGTTCTTCCCTTAAAGAAAAGTAAAGCAATGAATTGCTGCTTTTGAATTTAGAACATTAAGATGAAAAACTTTGTTTTTCACTTTATAAAGTGAATGTGTTGGATGGATTAAATCACCAAGGTCCCAACTACTCACCAACTCTAACCTTAGATTTCTCAATTTATGATCAATGTCATGATAGACAAATCCCAATTCACCCCAAACTTTAGTTATCCAAATGGCACATGGAAGAGTATACATGGAAAAGTTCTGTTCCAGAATAGATGATACGTCAGACCCTGGACAAGTAATCTACCTTCCATGAACTTCGATTTGAGATGGGAAATAACGTAACTCCCTATATTAAA
Organism: Tursiops truncatus; assembly: GCF_011762595.2. NCBI lineage: Eukaryota > Metazoa > Chordata > Mammalia > Artiodactyla > Delphinidae > Tursiops > Tursiops truncatus. The sequence goes on from NC_047042.1 coordinate 53,787,291, forward strand.
ATAAGAAAACTGAGAGTCAGAGAGGTTAAGGGACTTCCCAGAACTCGTAACCTGTTAGTAGCCATTAAAATGTCAAGAAGAGGGGGTTCCCTGGTGGTGCAGTGGTTAAGAATCCTCCTGCCAATTCAGGGGACACAGGTTTGAGCCCTGGTCCGGGAAGATCCCACATGCCGTGGAGCAAATAAGCCCGTGCACCTCAACTACTGAGCCTGAGCTCTAGAGCCCATGAGCCGCAACTACTGAAGCTGGCACGCCTAGAGCCTGAACTCCACAAGAGAAGCCACCGCAGTGAGAAGCCGTGCACCACAACGAAGAGTAGCCCTGGCTCGCCGCAGCTAGAGAAAGCCCGCATGCAGCAATGAAGACCCAATGCAGCCTAAAGTTAATTAATTAATTAAAAAAAAAACTTCAAGAGGCCTCCAATGAGAACAATTGGCAGGTCTTTCCAAAAAGTAAAACTGGAGACTTACTTCACACTAATACCTATATAAATTCTACATGGGTTAAACCGACAATTATTAAAAATAAAAACATAAAGTAGTAGGAGAAAACTTGAATGACTACTTCCTCAATTTCCTCAATGAAGAGGACCTTTCTAAAACCAAAACTGAAAATAAAACATCTAATAGATTTTGCTACATAAAAATTTAAGTAGTCCTTTTGACAAGCTACACCAAACTCAGTTAATGATAAATGACACACTGGTGGGTAAAGAATGAAAGGTGAATTCTTTGTAGAAGATATAGGATGGCCACAACATATGGAAACAAAGATAATATTATTTGATCATGAATTATAATATAATACCTATAAAAAATTCATCATATATTCTTCTGTGTTTCCAGACTTGGTGACAATCCTGTATATCAAACAAAGAGTTAATATTCTTAATGTATAAGTCAGCAAGAAAAAGGTGAACATCCCAATAGAAAACAGGCAGATTACATGAAGAAGTGATTCATAAAATGCCTACAAATGGTCAATAAACATATCAAAAGATATGTTAAACCTTTCCAGAATCAAAGAATAAAGAAAAGAATATTAAAAGAACAAAAAAAAGTAACCTATCATAGGCAAGGATTTTGAAAGATTAATGAAGTTATAGGAACACAGACTAATATTGAGAGAGTAAATTTTGTTTCTTTGGCCATGCAGCATGGCATGTGGGATCCCAGTTCCCCAACCAGGGATCCAACCCACGCCCCCTTCATTGGAAGTGCAGAGTCTTAACCACTGGACCTCCAGGGAATATTTATAGATAGAAGTTTGACAATATGCATCATAAATAAAGGATGTATCTGAATAAAATAATTGGTCAAGAACACTAATATACATGAATAATGATATTCATATTATAATAGCAAAATATTAGAAACAATCAAAATATCCACTAATAGCTTAATTATTAAATAAATTATAGAACAATCATATATTGGCATACTATTTAACCACTAAAAATGATGATATGAATCTACTTTTAATATGGAAATATTTATAAAATAAAGTTAGTAAAAAAAAAAAGGCAACAGGACAGCACAAATATTGTTCTTTTTACACATGTAACAAGGAACACCATTATTCTGTTTTAGCAGTTGGCAGCAGTCCAGAAACAGGGCAGGACATGAGGAGAAAACCGAGAAAACATAGCAGAAGAGGAATACCAGGAGGCAGAGATGTTCAAGGGACTTCCATTTTCACTTTTATTAAAATAAAATATCAAAAATAGAATATCAAAAATATATTCATGTTAACTGAAGCATTATTTTAAATTTCCAAGGAATGGAAACAACCTAGGTGTCCACTGACAGATGAATGGGTAAAGAAAATGTAAATGTATCCATGGAATATTACTGAGCCATAAAAAAGAAGGAAATCTTGCCATTTGCAACAACATGGATGGACCTTGAGGACATTATGCTAAGTGAAGTAAGTCAGATAAAGAAAGACAAATACTGCATGCTATCACTTTTATGTGGAATCTAAAATAAAACCCTAACCTTTCTTAGTCCCACTTTTATCTTTTACTTTTTAAAAAATGTATTTAGGGCTTCCCTGGTGGCGCAGTGGTTGAGAGTCCGCCTGCCGATGCAGGGGACGCGGGTTCGTGCCCCGGTCCGGGAAGATCCCACATGCCGCGGAGCAGCCAGGCCCGTGAGCCATGGCCGCTGAGCCTGCGTGTCCGGAGCCTGTGCTCCACAACAGGAGAGGCCACAACAGTGAGAGGCCCGCGTACCGCAAAAAAAAAAAAAAAAAAAAAAAATTAATTTTTTCTTATGTATTACACATAATTTTATTTAAATGTATACATTTGATGTATTTATTTCATCCATTGATTTATTTATAAATACATAGTGCCCTACATATGTTTAATCTAAAATTTTACTTTTTAAATAAATCTTTGTGAAAGACCCTGCCAAAATAAGTGACAAAGGAAATTTCTACATGAATGTATTCCAAACTCACATATTTAATAAAATTGTTAACAATTAAAATATTTAGTAGAATATTCAGTTTTCATTTGCAAATATATACAGTTAATGGTCAATAACACAAAACTATTTTTTTTTAAGACAAAACACAGTTCAGCAACATGACTGCATGTTCATTTCTCAGGAAGATGTGAGAATTTAAAGGGCACTTGAACCCATGAAACTTCAAGTCTTATTATGGAAGCAAGAAAATACAAAGAACAGATCTCAGCACTATGTATTGAGAGTCACGGTAAATGGAACTGATGGTAGGCACATGGAATCCACAAAAAGAAAAGATCTCGGTGAATTAGAACAATCATTTCAGGATTCACCAAGGGGATAAGAGTTCATTCTTAGAAGATAGAATGTTAGTAGGATGGAGAGAAGCGGAGAAAGACATTTCAAATGAGAGGAATAACAAAAGTAGAGTTGTGGGAAAGACAAGACTGCAAGTAACTCCAGAGGTAGTGAAAAGATAAGCCTGCCTAGACCTGAGGACTAGAGTTGAGGAAATAATACTAACAGCTAGTGTTTGTGGAGGTCTTACTGGGTGCCAGGTACTATGCTAGGTGCTTTACATTCATTAGTAGCTCACTGAAGTACGTAATCCACCAATAAGGTAGGTATAAATATGATCCTTTTTGGTAGGTAAGAAGCAGAAGCCTAGAGAGGTCAAGTGGAAGCCCAAAGTTCCCCATTTGGTCAATGACAGCACCAGATTCATTTCCAGTAGGTCTTATTCCTGAGTCCACACTCTGAACAACCACATCCCTCTATTAATGGAAAAGGGTAAAAACAGGCTACTGAGGGTTTTATCCTCTAGCAACAAGATGGCCAATGAACATGAAAGGACTCTTCAAGATGAAAGTCCTATTAAAAATAACCTAACTGCGGTAGGTAGAGGGTGAGCAAAGGAGATTCATGATAAAAAAAAGTCTCTATTACATGCGTTAGAATGAATTTCTCCAATTTAAGTTAGATTAGTGGAATTCCACATATTCATCTGTGTATTATCATTATGAGAACATCTAAAAGAGAAGATAACATGGTAGCTCATGAGCATTCTAAAAAATGCCATTATCATCATAGTCACAGAGGATATGTGAATGCACTATCTATAATCTAAAAGGGAAGAATAACTTCTACATTAATTTTAAACCACTTTCTTTAAATAATGTAATTACCAATAGCTTAACTAAGAATGAAACTGCAGCTTAATATCTAAGAGTTATAAACGGCCATAATATGACTACAATTTTGACAAATATTTAAAATATTTACTTTTTAATAGGTTGCATATTGTTTCACTTCCCTATTCCAATTTCAAAAAGAAGTACTTCTCTTTGGTTTTAATATAAGCCATATTGTAGCGATGAAAAGAATGGCATATTTGATTTATATAATGCACATACATAAAAATAGATGGAAAGAAGTATCTTTGATGCTAAGGATGAAATTATTTTCCCTGGGATCTCTTGTACTTCTAAATTGTACACATACTGATGAAAAATTTTCCACAGTGTCCACCCACGTGTCGATATGTGTAGATGTGCACGGATATATCTGAAATAATATAAATGCTCTCCTTAGTAGGTTGCGTATATCTTTATTCAAATAGAAAAGGAATGTACATTTCTAAGTGTACATTTTTTATAATATGGAATACTACAACCTTACCATGAAGAATAGAACATTCCTCATCCATATTTTCATATATCTGTGCTAATGTACACATTTAATAAAATAACGACTGAATTACTCATTACTTTCCCAACAGTTACTTCCCTAATACGCATGTTTCAGATAAGAAATGGCACTATTGTTTGAAACTGCAGATTTGAAAAATGCAACCAGCACCAAACATTTACAAAGAGAAAAAACAAGTAAGCTACTTGAAAAGTGACCACTGCACCAAGAAGTGTGTTTCATCCACCTTCTTGCTACCAGTAGCAACAAATTCTCCTTTCTACAGCTGTGGTGTATTCCATTCCTTAGAAGGCTATTAATATCCTCAAAATTAGATCCGGTACAACACCCAGAAAATAGGAAGAAACACCGATGAATGAACAAGGTAACCAGGGCCTAAAACACATCAAACACCTTGAGATTGGGTTAGAAACACATTTTAGTGACATTCAAGAACAAGACATTATCTTAAAATCATCAAGACTTCCTTAATTGTGGCAAAATGTCAGCCTGACCTGAACAAGTTCAAGAAAGACTTGAATTTGAAGATGAATACAATTACTGATGGAGCCATGAATCTTTCTTTTTTTTTCTTCCCTAAGAGAGGAGAAATGCAAAACCAATCAAGAGAAATGAGGACTGAATGTGTATGTGGGTAGAGATAAGCATATTAATTTCCAATTTCATTTTAAAAGCCTTCAGATCAAGTACAAAGTTAGAGGGACTACAGCAGAGTAATCTATGAATACATATGTAAAATAATGTTCCACATAGTGGCCTTGATACCTATAGAAGCTCCAAGTTAAACAAACAAAACAGGTCTTCAAGTATCAGTATTTAATTTCATTTCAGCAAAATACCTTATCAGCATAACCCACTGATTTGAAAATAAAACAAAGTTTACTTCTTCCTCTTTTTTCCTGCAAAATACTCTGGCTAATATACCATATTTGTAAAAAATCATATAAATTTTTGAATCCCAGCCTCTGTAAAACAGAAGTAAGTTTGAATATCTCCTTTTTCAGAGCCTATTGAATAAATAGGCAAAAATTGGCAATAGGCTCTGATTTATGCAAAATCAACAAAAAACAGTGGCTCCCCTAAAGAGGTACTTCTTCTTAGATTGGGGAAATGGTTTAGACAGCAGAGCAAAGGATACAAAATAGATATGACTCAAAGAAAGGCTCTACCACCACTTTTAGCAACACAAGCAAAAAATAAGTAACAACAAATTGCTATATTTATGTAGAAACAGATGTTATTTATAAATATATTTTGGGAAACCAGAGCAGAAACACTATTCTCTTTATTCAAATAAGAAATCTACATTTTTATTTCTTTTCTTAACAGATGTGTTGCTAAGAAAAAAACCATTTCAAATGTAGTTTGGCTCACACACATACATGCAAAACAAATGAAAATAAGAGGAATGTTTTTCCTCCAAAGGTCAGAGGGTGAAGTAGGATGAAAGCCACACTCTGCTTATTCACCAGAAGCAATTAGCCTTATCTGGAAGAACAGATGAAGACAGTCACCTCATACTTTACCCAGGTTAGCTAGGGAAAAAAACACGTATAATTTTCCAGAATTTTATAACAAAGAATAAGGGTGAAAAGTACTCACTTGTATCTCTCAGTAAAAACATAATAATTCCAAAAGTAATCTTAAATTTCACATTCAAATATGGTTGAGTTGTGGGAAATGTGTACCAATAAGCATTAAAGACAGATTGAAGATAAAATTAGTACAGTGTAATGTACGATGCATGCATATTAAAACATTTTCTAGGTATGCTTTTTAAAAATACATATCAATATGTATATATAAATAGTATAATTTTTCATAAACAGACACACACACACAAGTGAAATCTTAAACTGGTACTATATTGGCACCACCTATGTTAGTGTAACTATTTTAAGGTCATCATTTAAATAACATGATGGCAGTCATGACCATGCTTGCTTCCACCTATCCCGAGATAAGCAGAATTCTGTGTTGGCCCCCAGGATTCTTACCCCATAATGTGTACACCCTGCATAATCCCTTCCCCCTGAGTATGGGTAGAAGTGAGAATAGGGTGGGCCATCACTCTCATGATTGTGGTATGTTATATGGAAAAAGGGATTTTGCAGATGTAATTAAGGTTCTTTATCAGCTGACTCTGAGTTAATGAAAAGGGAGATAATATGCCTTGGGCCTGACTTAATCAGGTGAGCACTTAATCAGGTCGAGAAGCAGCAGCAGAAGGTCTCCTGCAGGCCAGGAAAGAGCAACAGCCATGCTATGAACTGCCAATGAAAGGGACTATGAAGCGAGCACCTGAGGGTGATGTCTAGGAGCTGAGAGAGGTCTCCAGACAACAGCTAGCAAGAAAACAGGGACCTTAGTCATATAATCTCAAGTTCATTCTGAATTCTGCCAATAACCTGAATGACCTCAGAAGAGAACCCTGCGTCTCAGATGCAATGACCTCCCCAGCCAGCACCTTTATTCCAACCTGAGCAGAAGACCCAGCTAATCTGAAAATGGTCTCCTGACCCACAGAAACAATGAGATAATAAATTGTGCTCTTTTAAGCCTCTACGTTTAATTTGTCACACAGCAATAGAAAGCTAACCCTAATCAAAATTCAAATTTTCTCTTTACCAAATCATCTGCAACAGATATCTAATAAGCCTGGATGTCTGGGGAAGTAGTAGAACCATGTACAGATATATGAAAATATTGAAAAAGACGATTTCAGCAACAAACATGTTGATCCAGAAGTGATTACAGAAAACCTGGTCTGTTGAGAGGTAGCAATAAGAACTGGAGGTGTGGGGAGAAAACTCATGAAAGAGGTCAGGTTCAGGAAGTATCCTCAGAAACATAAGTGGGAGAATAAAAAGGACATTGACTCAGGCTTGGATATGCCCACAGTTAGAGAAAGAAGTGATATTAAAGAAGTAGGAGAGAAGGAAGGATGAATTCGTATTTTTTTTAATTAATTAATTTATTTTTGGCTGCATTGAGTCTTCATTGCTACACATGGGCTTCCTCTAGTTGCGGTGAGCGGGGGCTACTCTTCGTTGCGGCGCACGGGCTTCTCACTGTGGTGGTTTCTCTTGTTGCAGAGCATGGGCTCTAGACACGTGGGTTTCAGTAGCTGTGGCACATTGGCTCAGTAGTTGTGGTGCATGGGCTCAGTAGTTGTGGCACACGGGGCTGTAGAGAACACAGGCTTCAGTAGTTGCAGCACGTGGGCTCAGCAGTGGTGGTTTGCAGGCTCTAGAGCGCAGGCTCAGTAGTTGTGGCGCATGGGCTTACTTGCTCCGTGGCATGTGGGATCTTCGTGGACCAGGGATCGAACCCGTGTCCCCTGCATTGGCAGGTGGATTCTTAACCACTGCACCACTAGGGAAGTCCATGAATTAGTATTAAGAAGAGTTCTGAGGGTGAGAGAATCAACCTTTTCAAGTACTTAGAGAGAAGCCAAGGACAAAAACGGGCATCAAATTAGAAGATGAGTATGTTACTGGTAATGTGGGAGAGAGCAGATTCAGTAGAATAATACTGGCAGAAACCAGACAGAAAAGGAAATAGTGGTTCATTATTTTTTCTTTTTTAGAGAGGTAATAAATACTGGATAATAATCACCACAACCATTCTATAAATGAATATACACATATGTATGAAGAATGAAAAACATTTCAAGTGTAATCCTATTATCTGTTCCTGTTCTTGAATTCTTCAATATTTGGAAAGACGTGGGATTATAGCTACCCTATGGGAAACTATTTGTTTTCTAATTTAGAATTCCTTCTCATAAAGTTGATTATGCTACCATCCTCTGAAGATCTATAGTCTTGGGAAAAAATTTGGAAATGGCCAGTTGGATTAAGAAATGTATGCATGCAATTACTGGGTAGAATAACAAAGATGGTATCTTTCTGTTCATGTAAATTTTTGGACCTTGCTTATAAATGGAGACTCTAGCCTACGTTTTTATCCAGTGACTTTGTAGTTTACAAGGCAATGAATATGTCTGACAACCATAAGCTAACATGTTCTGGAATTTATACTGTATATTAAAAATGTTGAGAGAATGAACTAATTTTTTAATAATTTTTTATCCTAAGTCAAAATAAGCCAACTGTTCATGGGACTCGTCCCTTTATAGTCTATATTCTCTCTCACAGAATGAGATGGAATATACTTATCTCTCCAAGAGATGTGGAGAATGCTAAAAGTCATACTTGCCAGGGACTGAGCTAAAATGAAATACAAGATGATATCTGATTTCCCAAGCCTCCAATCAGGTGGTTCACAACTCCTGAACATTTCCATGTCAGATGAAGTATGTCACAACATCCAATGTCCACAGGGTGAAAAAAACTGCTAATGAGGTACAGTGTTCAGAATTAATCCATTATCTTGGTTTTCCAAGTTGTCCAACAGGCACTGAAGACTTCTCAATACTGGCACAATGTTTCCCACTGAAAGCCTTAGAGAGATGGAATACATGATTATACCACACACAAAAAATTAAAAATACCTAGTTTCATAAAAAATCCCAGAAGAGTGTGTATATGTATGGTAAGGATGAGGGGTAGGGTAATCATCCAAAAGCTTCTTTTAAAGAGAAGGATGGTGGGGAAATATTAAATCATCATTCTTCACTGACCAATGACTGGGTTGAAAGGTTAACACATAGATACAGTCATGAAATAAGCTCTTATCAATGGGCAAAAAAAGGATAAAAGAAATCAGGGCAGACCTAATGGAAATTAGACAGCAGGGTGAAAAGAAAAATCAATACATGGCCCTCACCTTTCTCTCTCTTTTCTTTCTTTCACATGTGAATCTATGCTTTAGGTTTTCATTGTTTCCCCACATAATTAACAGAGTTAAAACAGGTAATTTGGTAGAAAGTGTGGGATGGAGTCAATGAATAATAAAAACTACACTCACATGAACCTCAATTTAAAACACTGTAATGGTAGCTACATATTTCCAATTTTTAAAATATCTCAAATTCACTGTAAAATTACATTATAAAAAGTGCTCTACTCCTTGATCCAGTAACCCCATTACTTAGAATTTTTCTTGAAGAAATAATCCTCCAAAAGGCTCTAATACACAAATATGTTCATAATAGCATCATTTATAAGTTCAAGTCCAGAAATAATATACATGTCCAATAAAATCTTAATTCCTTTGCAAATTATGGAACATCAGCAAATTAGATCATATGTAGCCAAACTGGATGTGCAACATATGGAAACATTTACAACAAATGTTAAAGGAAATGGGCAGAATACAAATTCTAACTAAATATGATGACAATGACATAAAATACCTGTGTATATATGTATACATATATATATTTATGTGTGTGTCTATATATATATGTGTGTGTGTACATACACACACACACACACACACACACACACACACACACACACACGAACCCTCACTGGAAAAGGACAAGAAAGAAAGAAAGAGGGAAAAGCCAGTTGTTTTCTTTGGATAGTAAGATTGTATAAGAGGTCTTTTTTTCTTTTTATTTCTGTTATTGTTGTCATAAATTGTAGGCATCTTTTATAAAACAATCATTCAAAAAAGGGTGACTATTAAGGACACGGGGAGGCAGAAGGGTAAGCTGGGACAAAGTGAGAGCGTAGCATTGACATATACACTACCAAAGGTAAAATAGATAGCTAGTGGGAAGCAGCTGCATAGCACAGGGAGTTCAGCTCGGTGCTTTGTGACCACCTAGAGGGGTGGGATAGGGAGGGTGGGAGGGAGACGCAAGAGGGAGAGGATATGGAGAGATATGTATACATATAGCTGATTCACTCTGTTATACAGCAGAAACTAACACAACATTGTAAAGCAATTATACTCCAATAAAGATGTTTAAAAAAAAAAGGGTGACTAAATCAGGAGAATTTTTCATTTTATTGTAATTCACTTCTCATCATTCAGGTGGGAAGGAGGGATGACAAAGAACAATTATTAAAATCAAAAGAGACAAAGGATGGCCTCAGAGATCTTTACATCAAAGAAGAGGAAAAGATACAGTTTTGTTTGCTCCAATGAACTGCAAAATAGTGGCAAGAAAACTATCTCACAGCTTTAGTCCATGGTGGCGGTGTATATGGCTGGTTGTACTGTTAATGTATTGCTACTGTATCACAAGGATAATAAACTGTAATAAATATAATGAGGAAATGAATTAATATATTGAAACTGGGATTGTGAAACATATTTTGTATCTTTATTCCTTTTAGTGTCTGTGTCTAGCCCTAAGTACAATGCTACACATAAGAAAGGTATTATTGATTTTTTCCATCAAAATACTTAAGGGAATGAAGACATTCACTCTAGAGGACTTCTGAACTTTGGGAGGGGCAATAAACCTTGCATCAATTATGACTCTTGATTCTTTTCATTCTTTAGTGAAGGTTTTTCTCAATTTTCAAAAATAAAAAAAGGAAGATTATACGGAAAAATGAGCAGTGAAGGCCTACCGTATTCAAAATACTCATGCAGGAGTTATTTCCAAATGTGTTCAGAAGCATAAGACATAATGTGCTACTTATTTTTCATTTGCATTCATATTTGATTTTACCAGCTAGTCAGCAACTTAAAAGCCTTCTGTGACAATAAAGATTATGTGGTGATTATATTTAAGTATTATCTACTTAACATTCTTCTACAGTAAGATCAACAACATGTGGAGATGAAACAGATCCTTATTTTCCCAGACTTTGTGCTTTTATACTTAAAACAGAACAAGCAATTTAATTCTTAGCTCACAGAGCCCAGAGGATGGCATTCTAGTTACTAATTCAGCAGCAGGATTTTCTGACACATGTATATATTAACTCACTGGACATATGCTAGTTAGGTCAGTCCAGCAACCTTATTCCCTTACTCTGCTAATAGTATTCCTCCCCTTCCTTTGGGAACTGGCTCCACCATTCAGTGAATGGACTACTAATCATGGGATAAGCTGCTGGCACTATCACTTGATCCAACAATTGGACATGTGACACATGCTAGGCTGATAAAGTTCTTTCCCTTGGATTTTTATATACACTTAAGTGAGGAAAGAAAAGTTTTCTTCCGACAATGTAGGAAGTTTTCTTCCTACATTGTTTGCTGGCTCCTGGAATGCTACAAGTCTGGATCTTTCTATAACCATGTCTTTCTCAGCATGAAGAAGAACTGTATTAAAAGAGAATGAGGCTGGGACTTCCCTGATGGTGCAGTGGTTAAGACTCTGCCTGCAAATGCAGGGGACACAGGTTCGAGCCCTGGTCCAGGAAGATCCACACGCCGCGGAGCAACTAAGCCTGTGCGCCACAACTGCTGAGGCTGTGCTCTAGAGCCCGTGAGCCACAACTACTGAGCCCACGTGCCACAACTACTGAAGCCCACGTGCCTAGAGCCCATGCTCTGGAACAAGAGAAGCCCGCAATGAGAAGCCCACGCACTGCAACGAAGAGTAGCCCCCACTCGCTGCAACTAGAGAAAGCCCACACGCAGCAACGGAGACCCAACGCAACCAAAAATAACTAAATAAATAAATGTATTTTTAAAAAAAAGAGAGAGAGCGAGAATGAGGCTGATACAGACAGAAGAAGAGCCAGGAAATAAAAAGGAAGAGACTTGATGAAACTGGGACTTTGGTTGTCGTGCCTGACTCCAGCTTGGCCTCCATTGCTCTGAATATAATTCCTGTAAATAAAGAGAAATTCCCTGGTTTGTTTAAGTTAGTAAGGTTTCAGACATCTGTAGTCTGAGTCCTAAGCAAATGAAAAGTGAAATAAGGAAGGTAAGGGGTTGATACATCTAATCTAGTCTAACGATGTGCTACAGTGTAATAGGAATTATATTGCTCCGTTAACAGTTTCATCCCTTTAAATGCTGTTAGAAAATCATATCTTGAACTCACTCAGAGATTTTCAATATTAAATTAGAATTTTTCTTCTCAGAAAAATATTTGGCCAGAGGACAGAGTACATAAAGCAAGAATCCAAAATATGGCAAACCTTTGAAATCATTCAGAGAAAGCAATGATAATTTTACGATAAACATCTTAAATATGTTTAATTTATCAAGTCTTTGTTGAATTTATCAAATCTACATATGCATATGAAGAAAATGACAATTTTCACACAACAGAATATACTATAAAATTGCTAGACAATTTCATGTAGAAAAAAATAGTATGTAATTTTTCATTTATCTAAATCCTCTTTCCTATCACGTAAGCAAAACATTTTTCTCTGGGATAAATGCAAATGAAGTATTCTCACTGAACACAAATCATCTTGTAAATTGACCATAGTGGGATTTCTTGACCAAGATCACACTGTTTTATTTCAAGGACCATTCAGCACATAATTGATCACATTAGAGAATTTTACTTTGCAGGTTACTGAGAGCATTTGAATTTCCATGTCAAGAAACATCTGGGGAGGAGCTTCAAGATGGCAGAAGAGTAAGACGTGGAGATCACCTTCCTCCCCACAAATACATCAGAAATACATCTACATGTGGAACTCCTACAGAACACCTACCAAATGCTGGCCGAAGACCTCAGACCTCCCAAAAGGCAAAAAACTCCCCACGTACCTGGGTAGGGCAAAAGAAAAAAACAGAGACAAAAGAATAGGAACGGGACCTGCACCAGTGGGAGGGAGCTGTGAAGGAGGAAAGGTTTCCACACACTAGGAAGCCCCTTCGCGGGCGGAGACTGCGGGTGGCGTAGGCGGGGAGCTTCGAACCCACGGAGGAGAGCGCAGCAACAGGGGTGCGGAGGGCAAAGCGGAGAGATTCTCGCACAGAGGATTGGGGCCGACCAGCACTCACCAGCCCGGGAGGCTTCTCTGCTCACCCGCCAGGGCAGGCGGGGGCTTGGAGCTGAAGCTCTGGCTTCGGAGGTCATATCCCAGGGAGAGGACTGGGGTTGGCTGCATGAACACTGCCCGAAGGGGGCTAGTGCGCCACAGCTAGCCAGGAGGGAGTCTGGGAAAAATTCTGGAGCTGCTGAAGAGGCAAGAGACTTTTTCTTCCCTCTTTGTTTCCTGGTGCGCGAGGAGAGGGGATTAACAGCGCCGCTTAAAGGAGCTCCAGAGACGGGCACGAGCCGCGGCTATCAGCATGGACACCAGAGACGGGCATGAGTCGCTAAGGCTGCTGCTGCCGCCACCAAGAAGCCTGTGTGCGAGCACAGGTCACTCTCCACACCTCCCTTCTGGGGAGCCTGTGCAGCCCGCCACTGCCAGGGTCCCGGGATCCAGGGACAACTTCCCCGGGAGAATGCATGGCGCGCCTCAGGCTGATGCAACGTCACGCCAGCCTCTACCGCCGCAGGCTCACCCCACACTCTGTACCCTCCCTCCCCCCGGCCTGAGTGAGCTACAGCCCCCAAAGCAGTTGCTCCTTTAACCCCGTCCTGTCTGAGCAAAGAACAGACGCCCTCAGGCGACCTACACGCAGAGGCGGGGCCAAATCCAAAGGTGAACCCTGGGAGCTGGGCGAACAAAAAAGAGAAAGGGAAATCTCTCCCAGCAGCCTCAGTACCAGCAGATTAAATCTCCACAGTCACCTTGATGTACCCTGCATCTGTGGAATACCTGAATAGATAACTAATCATCCCACATTGAGGAGGTGGACTTTAGGAGCAACAATATATATATTTTTTCCCCTTTTTCTCCTTTTGTGAGTGTCTATGTGTATGCTTCTGTGTGTGATTTTGTCTGTATACCTTTGCTTTTACCATTTGTCCTAGGGCTCTGTCTATCCGTTTTTATTGTTGTTTTTTTTTAGTATAGTTTTTAGTGCTTCTTATCATTGGTGGATTTATTTTTTGGTTTGGTTGCTCTCTTCGTTCCTTTTTTTTTTTTTGTTACTTAAAAAAATTTATTTTAATAATTATTTTTTATTTTAATTATTTTATTTTATTTTATCTTCTTCTTTCTTTTTTCTTTCTTTTCTTTCTCCCTTTTATTCTGAGCCGTGTGGATGGCAGGCTCTTGGTGCTCCAGCCAGGAATCAGGGCTGTGCCTCCGAGGTGGGAGAGCCAACTTCAGGACACTGGTCCACAAGAGACCTCCCACCTCCACATAATAACAAATGGTGAAAATCTCCCAGAGATCTCCAGCTCAAGGCCAAGACCTAGCCCCACTCAACGACCATCAGGCTCCAGTGCTGGACACTCTATGCCAAACAACTAGGAAGACAGGAACACAACCCCACCCATTAGCAGAGAGGCTGCCTAAAATCATAATAAGGTCACAGACACCCCAAAACACACCACCAGACATGGACCTGCCCACCAGAAAGACAAGATCCAGCCTCATCCACCAGAATACAGGCACTAGTCCCCTCCACCAGGAAGCCTACACAACACACTGAACCAACCTTAGCCACTGGGGGCAGACACCAAAACCAACGGGAACTACGAACCTGCAGCCTCTGCAAAGGAAACCCCAAACACAGTAAGTTAAGCAAAATGAGGAGACAGAAAAACACATAGCAGATGAAGGAGCAAGGTAAAAACCCAACAGACCTAACAAATGAAGAGGAAATAGGCAGTCTACCTGAAAAAGAATTCAGAATAATGATAGTAAAGGTGTTCCAAAATCTTGGAAATAGAATGGAGAAAATACAAGATAGGTTTAACAAGGAACTAGAAGAACCGAAGAGCAAACAAACATGATGAACAGCACAATAAATGAAATTAAAAATTCTCTAGAAGGGATCAATAACAGAATAACTGAGGCAGAATAATGGATAAGTGACCTGGAAGATAAAATAGTGAAAATAACTACTGAAGAACAGAATAAAGAAAAAAAATGAAAAGAATTGAGGACAGTCTCAGAGACCTCTGGGACAACATTAAACGCACCAACATTCGAATTATAGGGGACCCAGAAGAAGAAGAGAAAAAGAAAAGGACTGAGAAAATATTTGAAGAGATTATAGTTGAAAACATCCGTAATACGGGAAAGGAAATAGTTAATCAAGACCAGGAAGCACGGAGAGTCCCATACACGATAAATCCAAGGAGAAACATGCCAAGACACATATTAATCAAACTATCAAAAATTAAATACAAAGAAAAAATATTAAAAGCAGCAAGGGAAAAACAACAAATAACACACAAGGGAATCCCCATAAGGTTAACAGCTGATCTTTCAGCAGAAACTCTGCAAGCCAGAAGGGAGTGGCAGGACATATTAAAATTGATGAAGGGGAAAAACCTACAACCAAGATTACTCTACCCGCAAGGATCTCATTCAGATTTGACTGAAATTTGACTGAATGAAAAAGGAGAAATTAAAACCTTTACAGACAAGCAAAACCTAAGAGAATCCAGCACCACCAAACCAGCTTTACAACAAATGCTAAAGGAACTTCTCTTGGCAGGAAACACAAGAGAAGGAGAAGACCTACAATAACAAACCCAAAACAATGAAGAAAATGGTAATAGTAACATACATATCGATAATTACCTTAAATGTAAATGGATTACATGTTCCAACCAAAACACATAGACCAGCTGAATGGATCCAAAAACAAGACCTGTATATATGCTGTCTACAAGAGACCCACTTCACACCTATGGACACAAATAGACTGAAAGTGAGGGGATGGAAAAACATATTCCATGCCAATGGAAATCAAAAGAAACCTGGAGTAGCAATTCTCATATCAGACAAAATAGACTTTAAAAGAACGACTATTACAACAGACAAAGGACACTACATAATGATCAAGGGGTCGATCCAAGAAGAAGATATAAAAATTGTAAATATTTATGCACCCAACATAGGAGCACCTCAATACATAAGGCAAATACTAACAGCCATAAAAGGGGAAATCGACAGTAACACAATCATAGTAGGGGACTTTAACACCCCACTTTCATCAATGGACAGATCATCCAAAATGAAAATAAATAAGGAAACACAAGCTTTAAATGATACATTAAACAAGATGGACTTAATTGATATTTATAGAACATTCCATCCAAAAACAACAGAATACACTTTCTTCTCAAGTGCTCATGGAACATTCTTCAGGATAGATCATATCTTGGGTCACAAATAAACCCTTGGTAAATTTAAGAAAATTGAAATCGTATCAAGTATCTTTTCCAACCACAACCCTATGGGACTAGATATCAATTACAGAAAAAAATCTGTAAAAAATACAAACACATAGAGGCTAAACAATACACTACTTAATAACCAAGAGATCACTAAAGAAATCAAAGAGGAAATCAAAAAATATCTAGAAACAAATGACAATCAAAACACAATGACACAAACCCTATGGGATGGAGCAAAAGCAGTTCTAAGAGGGAAGTTTATAGCAATGCAATCCTACCTTAAGAAACAAGAAACATATCAAATAAAATACCTAACCTTATACCTAAAGCAATTAGAGAAAGAAGAACAAAAAAATCCCAAAGTTAGCAGAAGGAAAGAAATCATAAAGATCAGATCAGAAATAAATGGGAAAAAAATGAAGGAAACTACAGCAAAGACCAATAAAACTAAAAGCTGGTTCATTGAGAAGATAAACATAATTGATAAACCATTAGCCAAACTCATCAAGAGAAAAAGGGAGAAGACTCAAATCAATAGAATTAGAAATGAAAAAGGAGAAGTAACAACTGACACTGCAGAAATACAAACGATCATGAGAGATTACTACAAGCAACTATATGCCAATAAAATGGACAACCTGGAGGAAACGGACAAATTCTTAGAAACACACAATCTTCCGAGACTGAACCAGGAAGAAATAGAAAATATGAACAGACCAATCACAAGCATTGATATTGAAACTGTGATTAAAAATCTTCCAACAGGGGCTTCCTTGGTGGCACAGTGGTTGAGAATCTGCCTGCTGATGCAGGGGTATACGGGTTCCTGCCCCGGCCCAGAAAGATCCCACATGCCGCGGAGCGGCTGGGCCCGTGAGCCATGGCCACTGAGCCTGCGCGTCCAGAGCCAGTGCTCCGCAACGGGAGAGGCCACAGCAGTGAGAGGCCCACATAACGCAAAGAAAAAAAAAAAAAAATCTTCCAACAAACAAAAGCGCAGGATCAGATGGCTTCAAAGCCGAATTCTGTCAAACATTTAGAGAAGAGCTAACACCTATCTTTCCCAAACTCTTCCAAAATATAGCAGAGGGAGGAACACTCCCAAACTGATTCTACGAGGCCACCATCACCCTGATACCCAAACCAGATAAAGATGTCACAAAGAAAGAAAACTACAGGCCAGTATCACTGATGAACATAGATGCAAAAATCCTCAACAAAATACTAGCAAACAGAGTCCAACAGCACATTAAAAATATCATACACCATGATCAAGCGGGGTTTATCCCAGGAATGCAAGGATTCTTCAAAATACGCAAATCAATCAACGTAATACACCATATTAACAAACTGAAGGAGAAAAACCATATGATCATCTTAATAGATGCAGAGAACGCTTTCGACAAAATTCAACACCCATTTATGATAAAAACCCTGCAGAAAGTAGGCATAGAGGGAACTTTCCTCAACATAATAAAGGCCATATATGACAAACCCACAGCCAACATCGTCCTCAATGTTGAAAAACTGAAACCATTTCCACTAAGATCAGGAACAAGACAAGGTTGCCCACTCTCACCACTATTATTCAACATAGTCTTGGAAGTTTTAGCCACAGCAATCAGAGAAGAAAAAGAAATAAAAGGAATCCAAATCAGAGAAGAAGAAGTAAAGCTGTCACTGTTTGCAGATGACATGATACTATACATAGAGAACCCTAAAGGTGCTACAAGATAACTACTAGAGCTAATCAATGAATTTGGTAAAGTAGCAGGATACAAAATTAATGCACAGAAATCTCTTGCATTCCTATACACTAATGATGAAAAATCTGAAAGTGAAATTAAGAAAACACTCCCATTTACCATTGCAACAAAAAGAATAGAATATCTAGGAATAAACCTACCTAAAGAGACAAAAGACCTGTATGCACAAAATTATAAGACACTGATGAAAGAAATTAAAGATGATACAAATAGATGGAGAGATAGACCATGTTCTTGGATTGGAAGAATCAACATTGTGAAAATGACTCTACTACCCAAAGCAATCTACAGATTCAATGCAATCCCTATCAAACTACCACTGGCATTTTTCACAGAACTAGAACAAAAAATTTCACAATTTGTATGGAAACACAAAAGACCCCGAATAGCCAAAGCAATCTTGAGAACGAAAAACGGAGCTGGAGGAATCAGGCTCCCTGACTTCAGGATATACTACAAAGCTACAGTAATCAAGATAGTATGGTACTGGCACAAAAACAGAAATATAGATCAATGGAACAGGATAGAAAGCCCAGAGATAAACCCACGTACATATGGTCACCGTATCTTTGATAAAGGAAGCAAGAATATACAGTGGAGAAAAGACAGCCTCTTCAATAAGTGGTGATGGGAAAACTGGACAGCTTCATGTAAAAGAATGAAATTAGAACACTCCCTAAGACCAAACACACAAAAAAACTCAAAATGGATTAAAGACCTAAATGTAAGGCCAGACACTATTAAACTCTTAGAGGAAAACATAGGCAGAACACTCCATGACATAAATCACAGCAAGCTCCTTTTTGACCCACCTCCCAGAGAAATGGAAATAAAAACAAAAATAAATGGGACCTAATGAAAGTTAAAACAGCAAAGGAAACCATAAACAAGACAACTATACAACCCTCAGTATGGGAGAAAACATTTGCAAATGAAGCAACTGACAAAGGATTAATCTCCAAAATTTACAAGCAGCTCATGCAGCTCAATATCAAAGAAACAACCCAATCCAAAAATGGGCAGAAGATCTAAACAGACATTTCTCCAGAGAAGATATACAGATTGCCAACAAACACACGAAAGTATGCTCAACATCACTAATCATTAGAGAAATGCAAATCAAAACTACAATGAGATATCATTTCACACTATTCAGAATGGCCATCATCAAAAAATCTATAAACAATAAATGCTGGAGAGGGTATGGAGAAAAGGGAACACTCTTGCACTGCTGGTGGGAATGTAAATTGATACAGCCACTATGGAGGACAGTATGGAGGTTCCTTAAAAAACTAAAAATAGAACTACCATACGACCCAGCAATCCCACTGTTGGGCATATACCCTGAGAAAACCATAATTCACAAAGAGTCATGTACCACAATATTCATTGCAGCTCTATTTACAATAGCCAGGACATGGAAGCAACCTAAGTGTCCACTGACAGATGAACAGGTAAAGAAGATGTGGCACATATATACAATGGAATATTACTCAGCCATAAAAAGAAACGAAATTGAGTTATTTTTAGTGAGGTGGATGGACCTAGAGTCTGTTATACAGAGTGAAGTAAGTCAGAAAGAGAAAAACAAATACCGTATGCTAACACATATATATGAAATGTAAAAAAAAAAAAAAAAGGTTATGACGAACCTAGGGGCAAGAATGGAATAAAGATGCAGACCTACTAGAGAATGGACTTGAGGACATGGGGAGGGGGAAGGATAAGCTGGGACAAAGTGAGAGAGTGGCATGGACATATATACACTACCAAATGTAAAATAGATAGCTCGTGGGAAGCATCTGCATAGCACAGGGAGATCAGCTCGGTGCTTTGTGACCACTTAGAGGGGTGGGATAGGGAGCATGGGAGGGAGGGAGATGCCAGAGGGAAGAGATATGGGGATATATGTATAACTGACTCACTTTGTTATAAAGCAGAAACTAACACACCATTGTAAAGCAATTATACTCCAATAAAGATGTTAAAAAATAAAAAAATTTTAAAAAAAAGAAAGGAAAAAAAGAGAAACATCTGGTATCATTCACTTTGTCCAGGCTACTGAAACCCAAGAATGCAGAGGTCACATTAAAAATATGTAATAAGAGGAAGAAGAAATTCCAAATGAATCAAAACTTCCTTTAGATCAATGTTCTTAGTCTTTCATGACACAAAGTCCTCAGTGAGAATCTGATGAAAGCTGTGGCCCTGCTGTCCTGAATGTCACATGTTATATGTGATTTTAGGAGTTCCAGAAAGTCAGAGTCCATCTAAACAGCAGGTTATGAAACTGTGCTTTAGATCCATTAAAAAGTCTGTTTAAGAAAAAAATGCTATAACCACTTGTCTGAAAAGAGCCAATATATTTTTACATGTTTTATTTCTGAGCCAGATCACTAATAGGAAACATAAGGCAATAACACAAATCCTTAACCTATTTAGCATTTTTAAGGCCAAAATGGACCATTCAAAGCGCCCAGAACACAGGAACAGGATATGTGTCATATTGTCTGAAGTAACCCTCAGCAAACCTTTGGCACACATCAGGGGGATCATTCCCAGCAATAAGGTTTGCTTTAGGCAAATTTTCAAATCTGTAAAAAGAATCTCCACCCCTCAGTTTACTTACAAAATACCGAGATTTAAGATCTCTGGAAGGTTTAGGTAAATGGTTGCTTTTGCACTGAGGAACTGGGCACCGGGGCAGGAGAGAGACTTTCCCCATATAGCTTGTGTGCTAGGTATCTTCTAATTGCTCCTTGAGATCCCACTTGCCACAGTGCTTGTGCCCCAGGAGGCTGACCTGCAGGGGTAGCATCAAGGGTTTCCTGCCCTCTGGATTCAGCTGGGTTGGACAATGGAAAGCAGGACAGAAGGTCAGTGGGAGGGAGTAGAGTAGGGACAGAGTATTTTTTCTGGGCTCTCCCACTCAAGTTTCCCTGAAGTTGGCCATCTCTCCACAGAAGGTTACAGCTCCTCAAGGGCTGACCACTCTACCATAGGACTTGCCCCCTTAGCTCTGATACCCCTCCCTCCCCTCATCCCCAACTGGTTTGGTACTAACCAGGTTACTGCCAGGTTACTGCATCATCCCTTTAAGTTCCCTTACCCCCTTAGCTCTGATACCCCTCCCTCCCCTCATCCCCAACTGGTTTGGTACTAACCAGGTTACTGCCAGGTTACTGCATCATCCCTTTAAGTTCCCTTACCCCCTGCTTTTGTAAAAGTTTTCATCATAAGTTAACCCTCCCAGAATAACCTATTTTGAATGCCATCTGTTTCCTGCTGGGACCCTGACTGATTCACTCTTTTTCATATTTTGAATTATATACTATGTGAAGACAAAATAAATAAATTTAAAAATTTTTTAATATATGCTATCTTGGAGTAAAAAATCTGCAGGACTTGGTGACTACCTGGGCCTATCGCACTGGGAGGCAGACGAAGGAGTTAAAGATTTAATGAGAAGTCACCTGGTAAAATTTCAGCAGTACTGCCAAGGTAGTTTGGAATAGGGAAGGATGGAGTGAGGCCAAGGTCCATACAAATTGGAGGAAACAAACCAGACAAGAAGACAAGAGTGTTGCTTCTGCTCTCCCAGTGACAGCTGGGAAGTACAATCACAAATCCACCCACTTAGCAGAGAAGAACCCTCCTTTCTGGGTGAAGATGCATTGTGAGGTATAGCGCCCCCTGAAGAGTGTTACACGTGCTCTGCACACCATGGGCTGAGCATTTAAAGACTTATGAGGCTTTCGCCAGCAAGTCCCAACTTCCGTTTAAAGGGCACTATGGGTCTGGCCTGAATGAGGCCCCAGGAGAAAAGATACTAACAAGCTTGTCATTCTCATTGTCAATTTCTTTCCCATTGGTAGTTGGAGAGCCCACCAAGGGTAATGCTTAATGCTTGCTCATTAATATCACACCAGCTGTCATGAGAATGCAGTCAAGTCACAGGTATCACAGCACAGCCTTTTCTGATTAATCATTAGTGTTCCCCAGAAAAAACTTACTATCCACATCGGAGATGGCTTTCAAAATTCTTTGTCAACTTCAGGAACTTAACATTTATTCCACTGTCATCAGTATTATGGAAGATGACAACATTAGTTTTTCATGGTTTAAGGTTTCCTCTTTTTAAGAACAAAATACATTTATTTATTTATTTAAAGGAAGGAAATTTTTTTAAAAATTTTTATTTGTTTTATTTTTGGCTGCGTTGGGTTTTCCTTGCTGCGCACGGGCTTTTCTCTAGTTGCGGCGAGCGGGGGCTACTCCTCATTGTGGTACACGGGCTTCTCATTGCAGTGGCTTCTCTTGCTGCAGAGCACGGGCTCTAGGCATGCGGGCTTCAGTAGTTGTGGCACGTGGGCTCAGTAGTTGTGGCTCGCAGGCTACAGAGTGCAGGCTCAGTAGTTGTGGTGCACAGGCTTAGTTGTTCCATGGCATGTGGGATCTTCCCGGACCAAGGCTCCAACCCATGTCCCCTGCATTAGCAGGTGGATTCTTAACCACTGTGCCACCAGGGAAGCCCCCAAGAACAAAATATAATTAAAAGTAAGTTTCCCCCACAAAAATTTCAAAATCAGCATGCTGAACTTTAAAAAGGGCTAATATATCTTGCCCTTAGCCCAATGCTAAATTGCCTGAGTTTTTTCCCACCATACAAAAATGGAATGCTAGTTAATGGAATAAAGTTAATGATTTTTTCTAGTTTAATTCTTTACACATTTTTAATAGATTTCAGAAAAGAAAATCAATATGTATGATATATCATGGTATATAGTATACCTTGATATAAACCATGATATATATTTTGATATTATAAATAAGCTCAATCTTTTTATATCAAAAAGTTTTAGAGCTCGTAAGCCATCTATCAAAGGGAATGTGCAATGATACCACCTTTGTCTAAAGCTTTATGCAAACATTATTATATATATCCAATCATTTGTTGCAAAGTAATTATGCAGTTTTCTTTCTAAGATTACTATGTAAGAATCAGAGCTATCTATTGCTAAGAAGCCATTATTCACTGCTAAGAAACCATTCAAATAACATTTGACCTCCAGGGGTTTTCATGTTCCAAGTTTGTGTGCCTGAAACAGGAAAACAGGAAGTGAACATACCATTGGGAGTCTCAGCGAGTTCAATTGGAAAATCTTTTTTTGGGAAGAGTGATTTCTTTCTTTACAATGTGCCTTGTTGTCAATGCATGTTGCAAATAAGGAAAAAAGCAATGCTTTGTATTTCTACCCAAATCCCAATCATATTGGTATTCTATTAGATTTGGGTTATTTATTTTTTCACGTTTTTCTGCTCTACTTAACGTGAATATGCAAATTTAGTAGAACAGTCTAGTGATGGGCAAAAAAAAAACAATCTATAGATTACCTAATATAATTTATTTACAAAATAAAAGGTCCCTTATAGAGGACTCAAATAATGGCACTGCTCTGTAATGGTTCTCAACAATGTTTTAAGGAAGAAAAGCCACACAATAGACTGTGGGATCTAGAAAAAACTGAAACAACAGGTAATATGGTGGTTTCTGGATGCTACATCTGGATCTTTTATTTTCAGAGGACAAAAGTAAGTAAAACCACTTCTTTCTTGGCCACCTGACAACAATATTGTTTGGATAATCTACGTATGAGATAGCACACAAACAAGATACACTGTGCTATTTCTTAAGTCCTTTTCATTGGCATGGGTAGTAAATGCTGACCCTGGACAACAACTCTTTATAAAGTAAAGGTCTAGTTTAGAGATCTGAAACAAGAGAAGATCTACGAACAAAATGAACCATTAACTTAATGGGACCATCTCAGAATCTTTAGGGAGTTAGGAGAAACTGGTAGTTCACAAGGATTCTCCTTGATCTCCAGGATATATATGGAGGGAAAAATGTGAGGAAAAAAGCACAGAGCAATAATTTGTACTTTTTGTAAAAAGGTATGAGAAACAAGCTTTATGTAAACATTATTATATATCTAATCGTTTGTTGCAAAGTAATTATGCAGTTTTCTTCTTTATATATATATATATATATATATATATATATATATGCTTGCATTTTTAAAAAGAACTAATGAAAGGATAAGTGAGAAATTAATAAAAAAATGGTAACCTATAAGAAGGGAAGAGGTGGAAACTGGATGGAAAAAACAGATGTAGATGAAACTGCTCTGAGTATACACTTTATATATTTTACCTAGTTTTTAACATGTATATGTCTTAGATATTTCAAAAACTAAATCAAAAGAGAAAATGTTGGTTGTATCCGAAAACAAACTGAAACAGATAACTTATGTATATGCCAAATTGGTAATATAACTAAACAGAGAAAATAAGGATTTAAAGTAAATTTAAAGTATAGTACTTTGACTGTACTTCCTTACTGGGAAATCTAACACCAAAGAAGATACAAAGTAATCTTTAAACATAATTCAGCAGTTTATGATTAGCAAGAAGTAATTAGGTTACTTTTTTTTAAGGAACTATGAATTTTAGTATAAGAAAAAAGATGTACGATATAGAATTTAATACACTGTAAAGTACCTATTGATAATTCTAATTTTAAAATAACTCACAATTTTTAAATCTGTCCCATAAAAGAGCCTAGAAGTAATACCCCAATAGCAATAAACACATACAGGATCCAGATTTCAGTCTCCAGAGCCATTTCCCGTTGCTCTAGGAGGGGTGAACTTCCTATTCTGTCTTGTTTGTGTTAATATCATACATGAAAGCCATAATCTTTGTTAGGAAGGCCCCTACCCACATGACAACAGATAAGAAGACAGAAATAAAATCAGAAAACGTCACACCCCCTGGCAAAAATCAAGAAGCTTTAGGAAAGTGACTTTCAAACTTTAATTTGCATAAGGATCACTTTGAGCCTATTTAAAATACAGGTGGCTGGGTCCCACAACCCAGCAAGTCTGACTTAGTAAGTCTGGAATGGGACTCCTCATTTTTAACAATCATCCCAGCTAATACTGATGACAGTGATCAGAAAACTGAGTTTGAAAAACACAGTTTTAGGGGAAAGCATAACAGACATTTTCTAGTTCTATCTTTCCTTCTATATTTATTATATATGAGGAAAAAGGAAGAATTGAAAGTGGTTGCCTCATGGGAAAGTGGACAACTATTAAATTCATTTTAAAGTGCATATATGTTGGGCAATTCCCTGGTGGTCCAGTGGTTAGGATTGGGGTTTTCACTTCAGAGGCCTAGGCTCGATCCCTGGTCGGGGAACTAAGATCATGCAAGCCATGTGGTGCCACGAAAAAATATGTGTGTGTGTGTGTGTGTGTGTGTTTACATATATATAAACTTGATTAAAAATAAAAACTCCAAGGGAAAAAACAATAAATGCCTCTGCTCCACCCCACAAATTTCACCCCACAAAGTGCAAAATGAATCACAGAGATTTTTAGATTAGTAATAAAAGAACAATACATGAGAATATTAAACCTCATCATTTGCCGGGACATGTGCTCAAGGAAAAATCCAAGCCGCCTAGCTTCAGAAGTCAAGCTCTTAATATTTCCTGGGCTTTGCTTGGCTTTGGTAAGAAGATTTAATGCACTAAGATGAAATGTGATGGTTGGAGGTGTGGTTCCATTTCCTCCTTAAGTTGCATCATTGCAGCTTTTTTTATTTGATCCAACATATTCCTTTTACCATTTAGCTTCTCTGAACCTCTTTCCTGAAACCAAATGCTTGCAGCTATGCACGCCTATGATGATTGATTCCAAATGTACAGAGAAGGGTGTCAGGGATGGCAGAGACAGCCGAGTTATATGGACAGAGCAAGAATCCACAGTTGCTTTACTTTGCTATGATATGGAGAAATTGTTTAGGTATTTTACTACTATCTTTCTAGCTCTTTAAAAGGAGATCAAGATGTTTCTACTTCATAGCTAATCACCGTTTATTAAGGGCTTCCCAATGTCTTAGTCTGCCCAAACTGCTATAAAAAAATACCAGAGCTTGAGTGGCTTAAACAATTTACTTCTCACAGTTTTGGAGGCTGGGAAGTCCAAGGTCAAGGTGCCCACAGATTCAGTGTCTGGTGAGCACAACTCTTCCTAGCTTGCAGATGGTGGCCTTCTTGATTATCCTCTCATAGCTGAGTGAGAGAAAGCTTTGGTCTCTTCCTCTTCTTATGAGGGCACTAATCCCATCCAGGGGCTCCATCCTCATGACCTCGTCTAAACCCAATTACCTCCCAAAGGCCCCACTTCCTAATGCCATCACACTGGAAGATAAGCATTCAACAAATGAAGTTTGGGAGGACACATTCAGTCCATAATACCAATCTGCAGATAACATGTATTAGGGTTCAAATCAGCTCAACCAACTTTAACCCCCTAACTCCTTCTGCGATGGTTTTTAAAGTTCTTTTGCTCTCCAGAAGAATGGTATATTCAGTACCCACAATCGATTTCTTTTTCTTTTTAATTACATCCTTGGTACTTTATTTAGAATGAGAAGTCAAAAGTTTCACACTATATGTTGAACTATTAGATAATGTTTCTACCCCATACCAATGATCACTACATAGACCTGAGCATATATAGTCATGGCTCTATATGGGGATCACCTGGGGAGCTCTACAAGCCAGAAGATTCCCAGGTCCTCCCCAACAGTTCTACTGAATCAGAACCTCTGTGGGTGGAACATGGCTTGGGAATCATTTCTCCAAAAGTCCCCCAAGTGATTCTGCTGTAGTCAGTCTGAGAATCAGCATTTGGAGGTCATTGGAATATCACATTTCTCAATAGAATGATGACTTGGGAAATGTTGGCTGAGAAATTTCCAAAATTAACATGACAGACACCAAACCACAGCTCTAGGAAGTTCAGAGACTATAAAGCTGGATAAATACCAATATATCTATACTTGGGCATTTCATATTCAAACTGCAGCAAATCAAAGACAAAGAAAATCTTGAAAGAAGTTACAGGGAAAAAAATCCACCTTATCTATAGAGAAACGAGGATGATAATTATAGTAGAATTTTCTACAGAAACCATGCAAGCAAAAAGAGAGTGGAATGAAATATCTAAAGCTGAAAGAAAAAAAAAACTAGCAAACTAGAATTCTATATCTAGCTAAATTATTCTTAAAAGTAGAGAAGAAACATGAAGACTTTCTCAGACAAATATTGAAGGAATTCCTCACCAGCACACCTGTCCTGCAAACAACGTTAAAAGAGATTTTTCAGAGAGAAGGAAAATGATATACACCAGAAACTCAGCTCTATGTAAAGATAGAGTGTCAGAGAAGGAATAAGTGAAGGTAAAATAAAATCTTCAATTTTACTTATTTTTAATTTATCTAACAGTAATAATGATAACAATATATACCATATGGATAGATGAAATGAATGACAGCAACATTATAAGGGACAGGAAGTAGGAATTAGAAATACTCTAAGATATCCGTACTACTGGAGAAGTGGTATAGTTTTATTTGAAAGTGAACTTAGACTGGTTGTAAAGATATACTGTATTTCTAGAGAAATACCAAAAAAATTTTTTGAATAAGTATAACTGATACGCTAACAGAGGAGAGAAAATGGAATTATATAAAAAGTTCAATTAAAACCAGAGATGACGGGGCTTCCCTGGTGGCGCGGTGGTTGCAAGTCCGTCTGCTGATGCAGGGGACATGGGTTCGTGCCCCGGTCTGGGAAGATCCCACATGCCGTGGAGTGACTGGGCCCGTGAGCCATGGCCGCTGAGCCTGCGCGTCCGGAGCCTGTGCTCCACAATGGGAGAGGCCACAACAGTGAGAGGCCCTCGTACGACAAAAAAACAAAACAAAACAACAACAACAAAAAAAAACAGAGATGACAAAAAAGAGGAGGGGGAAAGGAGAAAAAGGAACAAAGAATAAGTACAACAAATAGAACATTCAAAACATGATAGATATCAATCCAATTATGTCAGTTATCACTTTTAATGTGAATGGTCTAAATATATTGATTAAAAGACAGAAATCATCTGAGTTAACAAAAAAAAGTTGTTGTATACAAGAAACCCAATTTACATATAAAGACACAGATATTTATTTATTTTTGGCTGCTTTGGGTCTTTGTTGCTGTGCGCGGGCTTTCTCTAGTTGTGGCAAGCAGGGGCTATTCTTCATTGCAGTGCACGCGCTTCTCATTGCGGTAGCTTCTCTTGCTGTGGAGCACGGGCTCTAGGCACGTGGGCTTCAGGAGTTGTGGCAAACAGGCTTAGCAGCTCTGCGGCATGTGGGATCTTCATGGACCAGGGATCGAACTCATGTCCCCTGCATTGGCAGGCAGATTCTTAACCACTGAGCAACCAGGGAAGTCCCAAGACACAGATATTTTAAAAATAAAGGGATGGAGAAAACCTATCCACCAATTTGTTTCGTTAACAGTCCTTTCCTGATGGCTGAAAAATAAATAAGAAGCAACTGTGCCTAAAAAACAGTGATTCTTACCCTCCAGAAATCCATTTTAAAATATCATCATTAATGGTGAATAAGAGAGAAATAAAAGCCTCAGTGCCTAGAAAAGCAAGGCATGTCAGGCTGGAATTAAGAAAAATTTAATCATCATCATTCTCCCACAAATCATACTTTTTGTCTAAACGCGAGAACGAAAAAAAGGATTCTTCTGAACAAAAACAAATGTTTATAATCTTTTGAAATAAATTTTTAACATAAACTTAAAATTTTTCAACCAAATTTTCTCAATTTTATTTTCTTTTAGCTAAAGAACTATCATTTCGACTCTTCCTTAGGAGGGTTTTGTTTTGGTCTTTGTCTTTTAAATATTGGTGAAGAATCTAATTAATTTCTCTACTGTAAAAAGTATCTGTACAAAAAGGACACTCATGGAATGTTCTCTCACCCTCCTTCCCCACATGTAAGTTGTGGTGGTGTTTTTCTCATTGTACTTTTCTGAAGAACATCGCAGCAACCGTCAAGAACTTTTTTTTTTTTAAACATTTATTTCTTGCATTGCTCTATTTAGCCAACCCTTAATATTGCCCTGAAAGCCAGCTATTCTGCAG
Organism: Tursiops truncatus; assembly: GCF_011762595.2. Classification (NCBI taxonomy): domain Eukaryota; kingdom Metazoa; phylum Chordata; class Mammalia; order Artiodactyla; family Delphinidae; genus Tursiops; species Tursiops truncatus. Next base: position 53,816,389 of record NC_047042.1, read on the forward strand.
CTTATTTACTCCTTACGCGAGTCTCTCACTGTTGTGGCCTCTCCCGTTGCGGAGCACAGACTCCGGACGCGCAGGCTCAGCGGCCATGGCTCACGGGCCCAGCCGCTCCGCGGCATGTGGGATCCTCCAGGACCAGGGCACGAACCCGTGTCCCCTGCATCGGCAGGCAAACTCTCAACCACTGCGCCACCAGGGAAGCCCCGTCAAGAACTTTTAAAACATTCCTACTCTTTAACCAGCAAACCTACATTTAAGAATGCATCCTGAGGAAACTTTTAGGGATGGCACAAATATTTATGTAGAAGGATATTCATCAGAGTTATTCTTAACAGTGAAAGAAAAAAAAGAAAACTCAAATACTCAACAACAGAGAAGTAATTAACTATTTCAAAACAATATTTATTAATGATATTGTATAATAATTATATAATATATACCATATTATATATAGTAATGTTCATATTACAATAAGGCCAAAATTTAAATGTATTTTTTTAATCTAGAAATAAGTATCTTTTTCATTCTAGATATTTCCAATGCATAGTTAAGAGCTCTGGAGCCAAGTTAATTGAGTTCAAAGACAGCTCCACCACTTACTAGTTGGGTGATGAGCAAATTTTTTAACCCCTCTGAGCCTCAATTTTTTCTTCTCAAAAATGGAGGTAATAATTGTACCTATTGCATTACATTGATTAACTAGGATATGTACATGTTAAACTATTAGAATAGGGCCTGACACATAGTAAAAGTTCAACAAATGCTGCCTATTATTAATTTTATTATGTCTTTCTAGTTACTAACACTCAACTTCTTTCATGACCCTCCAAGGTCTATCCTGCTAAAACTGCTATTTCACAAACCCCTTTCTCTAAGTAAAATATAATAACTCAAAAACATGTTTTCCCCCATAAGAACAGTTATATTTTTTAATGTTAAGTATACAAATTGTCTATACACAGTGTTAAATATGCTTTTTCAAGATCAAATTTTGAAATTTTATATTCTATTTTGACAATGCATAACACCCAGCAAAATCTAAATTATGTCACCTCATTCAAAGTTATGATACTATTTCTCTTCTACTAGAAGACAATATCATTATAATATTCTACCACTGACAATGTTTCTCACAAAGGTATCATCCAATGAATAATATATTCCTTCCAGAACAAGAGTATGGATCTAATACATGAAGAATGAAGTTTAATTTATGTTATATTTTCATGAAGTTTATACATTGACCCTTGAACAATGCAGGTTTGAATTCACTGGGTCCACTTATACAAGGATATTTTTCGATAGTAAATATTAGAGTACTACACCGTCTGCACTTGGTTGAATCCATGGGTATGGAGAAATTAAGGATACAGAAGGCCGACTCTAAATTATACTCAGATTAACATCTGCATTGTTCAAAGTCAACTGCACTTCTTTAAATGAATGTATGACCATGTTATTACTAAAGAATATCAAATAATTAAGAGATAATTATAAATTAATAATGTAAATAAATTATAATGCAGTCTAGCTTAAGTCATATTTGATATAGAAGGAAGGTTATTTGCAGGGATCACCTTCCATTCAAACACAAATATTACCTAATAATGTTCCCTACCAGGTTGACTTAATAGAACAAAAATGCTGAGTCTATCATTTCAATATTCAATATCAGTTGTCTTAATTAGTTTAAATCAATAATAATTTAATTTAAACACTCCATTTTTTAAATCTTTTTTTAAAATTCTTTAATTTTATTTTTTTATACAGCACGTTCTTATTAGTTATCCATTTTATACACATTAGTGTATATATGTCAATCCCAAACTCCCAATTCATCACACCACCCCAGCCCCTGCTGCTTTCCCTCCTTGGTGACCATATGTTTGTTCTCTACATCTGTGTCTCAATTTCTGCCCTGCAAACCAGTTCATCTGTACCATTTCTCTAGGTTCCACATATATGCGTTAATATACGATATTTGTTCTTCTCTTTCTGACTTACTACACTGTGTATGACAGTCTCTAGATTCATCCACATCCCTACAAATGACCCAATTTCATTCCTTTTTATGGCTGAGTAATATTCCATTGGATATATGTACCACATCTTTTGTATCCATTCGTCTCTTGATGGGTATTTAGGTTGCTTCCGTGACCTGCCTATTGTGAATAGTGCTGCAATGAACATTGGGGTGCATGTGTCTTTTTGAACTATGGTTTTCCTTGGGTATATGCCCAGTAGTGGGATTGCTGGATCATATGGTAATTCTATTTTTAGTTTTTTAAGGAACCTCCATACTGTTCTCCATAGTGGCTGTATCAATTTACATTCCCACCAACAGTGCAAGAGGGTTCCCTTTTCTCCACACCCTCTACAGCATTTGTTGTTTGTACATTTTTTGATGATGCCCATTCTAAATGGTGTGAGATGATACTTCATTATACTTCTGATTTGCATTTCTCTAATAATTAGTGATGTTGAACGGCGTTTCATGTGCTTCTTGGCCATCTATCTGTATGTCTTCTTTGGAGAAATGTCTATTTACGTCTTCTGACCATTTTTGGATTGCATTGTTTGTTTTTTTAATATTGAGCTACATGAGCTGTTTATATATTTTGGAGATTAATCCTTTGTCCGTTGATTCGTTTGCAAATATTTTCTCCCATTCTGAGGGTTGTCTTTTTGTCTTGTTTGTAGTTTCCTTTGCTGTGCAAAAGCTTTTAATTTTCATTAGGTCAGATTTGTTTATTTTTCTTTTTATTTCCATTACTCTAGGAGGTGGGTTAAAACATCTTGCTGTGATTTATGTCAAACAGTGTTCTTCCTATGTTTTCCTCTAAGAGTTTTATAGTGTCTGGTCCTACATTTAGGTCTTTAATCCATTTTGAGTTTATTTTTGTGTATGGTGTTAGGGAGTGTTCTAATTTCATACTTTTATATGTAGCTGTCCAGATTTCCCAGCACCACTTATTGAAGAGACTCTCTTTTCTCCATTGTATATCCTTGCATCCTTTGTCATAGATTAGTTAGCTGCAGGTGTGTGGGTTTATCTCTGGGCTTTCTATCCTGTTGCATTGATCTATGTTTCTGTTTTTCTGCCAGTACCATATTGTCTTGTTTACTGTAGCTTTGTAGTACAGTCTGAAGTCAGGGAGACTGATTCCTCCAGCTCCATTTTTTTCCCTCAAGACTGCTTTGGGTATTCGAGGTCTTTTGTGTCTCCATACAAATTTTAAGATTTTTGTTCTGCTTCTGTAAAATATGCCATTGGTAATTTCATAGGGATTGTATTGAATCTGTAGGTTGCTTTGGGTAGTATAGTCATTTTCACAATGTTGATTCTTCAAATCCAAGAACATGGTATATCTCTCCATCTGTTGGTATCATCTTTAATTTCTTTCATCAGTGTCTTATAGTTTTCTGCCTACAGGTCTTTTGTCTCCCTAGGTAGGTTTATTCCTAGGTATTTTATTCCTTTTGTTGCAGTGGTAAATGGGAGTGTTTCCTTAATTTCTCTTTCAGATTTTTCATCATTGGTGTATAGGAATGTAAGAGATTTCTGTGCATTAATTTTGTATCCTGCAACTTTACCAAATTCATTGATTAGCTCTAGTAGTTTTCTGGTGGCATCTTTAGGATTCTATATGTATACCATCATGTCATCTGCAAACAGCGATGGTTTTACTTCTTCTTTTCTGATTTGGATTCCTTTTATTTCTTTTTCTTCTCTGATTGCTGGGGCTAAAACTTCCAAGACTATGTTGAATAATAGTGGTGAGAGTGGGCAACCTTGTCTTGTTCCTGATCTGAGTGGAAATGGTTTCAGTTTTTCAACATTGAGGACGATGTTGGCTGTGGGTTTGTCATATATGGCCTTTATTATGTTGAGGTAGGTTCCCTCTATGCCCACTTTCTGGAGAGTTTTTATCACAAATGGATGTTGAATTTTGTCAAAAGCTTTTTCTGCATTTATTGAGATGACCATATCATTTTTATTCTTCAATTTGTTAATATGGTGTATCACATTGATTGATTTGCGTATATTGAAGAATCCTTGCATTCCTGGGATAAATCCCACTTGATCATGGTGTATGATCCTTTTAAAGTGTTGTTGGACTCTGTTTGCTAGTATTTTGTTGAGGATTTTTACATCTATATTCATCAGTAATATTGGTCTGTAATTTTCTTTTTTTGTAGTATCTTTGTCTGGTTTTGGTATCAGGGTGATGGTGGCCACATAGAATAAGTGTGGGAGTATTCCTTCCTCTGCAATTTTTTGGAAGAGTTTGAGAAGGATGGGTGTTAGCTCTTCTCTATACGTTTGACAGAATTCACCTGTGAGGCCAATTGGTCCTGGACTTCAGTTTGCTGAAGATTTTTAATTGTAGTTTCAATTTCATTACTTGTGATTGGTCTGTTCATATTTTCTGTTTCTTCCTGGTTCAGTCTTGGAAGGTTATACCTTTCTAAGAATTTGTCCATTTCTTCCAGGTTGTCCATTTTATTGGCATAGAGTTGCTTGTAGTAGTTTCTTAGGATGCTTTGTATTTCTGCGGTGTCTCTTGTAACTTCTCCTTTTTCATTTCTAATTTTATTGATTTGAGCCCTCTCTCTCTGTTTCTTGATGAGTCTGGGTAATGGTTTATCAATTTTATTTATCTTCTCAAAGAACCAGCTTTCAGTTTTATTGATCTTTGCTATTGCTTTCTTTGTTTCTATTTCATTTACTTCTGCTCCAACTTTTACAATTTCTTTCCTTCTGCTAACTTTGGGTTTTGTTTCTTCTTCTTTCTCTAGCTCCTTTAGGTGTAAGGTTAGATTGTTTATTTGAGGTTTTTCTTGTTTCTTGAGGTAAGTTTGTACTGCTATAAACTGCCCTCTTAAAACTGCTTTTGCTGCATTTTATAGGTTTTGGATTGTCGTGTTTTCATTGTCATTTGTCTCTAGGTATTTTTTGATTTCCTCTTTGATTTCCTCAGTGATCTCTTGGTTATTAAGTAGTGTATTGTTTAGCCTCCATGTGTTTGTGTTTTTTACATTTTTTTCCCTGTAATTCATTTGTAAACTCATAGCGTTGTGGTCATAAAACATGCTTGATATGATTTCAATTATCTTAAATTTACTGAGGCTTGATTTGTGACCCAAGATGTGATCTATCCTGGAGAATGTTCCATGCACACTTGAGAAGGAAGTGTAATCTGCTGTTTTTGGATGTAATGTCCTATAAATATCAATTAAATCTATCTGGTCTATTGTGTCATTTAAAGCTTGTGTTTCCTCATTAATTTTCTGTTTGCATGATCTGTCCATTGGCTTACATGAGGTGTTAAAGTCCCCCATTATTATTGTGTTACTGTCGATTTCCTCTTTTATAGATGTTAGCAGTTGCCTTATGTATTGATGTCCTCCTATGTTGGGTGTATATATATTTATAATTGCTATATCTTCTTCTTGGAATGACCCCTTGATCATTATGTAGTGTCCTTACTTGTCTCTTGTAATATTCTTTATTTTAAAGTCTATTTTATCTGATATGAATATTGCTACTCCAGATTTCTTTTGATTTCCTTTGCATGGAATATCATTTTCCATCCCCTCACGTTCAGTCTGTATGTGTCTCTAGGTCTGAAGTGGGTCTCTTGTAGACAGCATATATATGGGTCCTGTTTTTGTATCCATTCAGCGAGCCTGTGTCTTTTGGTTGGAGCATTTAATCCATTCACGTTTAAGGTAATTATCTATATGTATGTTCCTGTGACCATTTTCTTAATTGTTTTGGGTTTGTTTTTGTAGGTCCTTTGCTTCTCTTGTGTTTCAGACTTAGAGAAGTTCCTTTAGCATTTGTTGTAGAGCTGGTTTGGTGGTGCTGAATTCTCTTAGCTTTTGCTTGTCTGTAAAGCTATTGATTTCTCCATCGTATCTGAATGAGATCCTTTCTGGGTAGAGTAATCTTGGTTGTAGGTTCTTCCCTTTCATCACTTTAAGTATATCATGCCACTCCCTTCTGGCTTGTAGAGTTTCTGCTGAGAATCAGCTGTTAACCTTATGGGAGTTCCCTTGTACGTTATTTGTCGTTTTTCCCTTGCTGCTTTCAATAATTTTTCTTTGTCTTTAATTTTTGCCAATTTGATTACTATGTGTCTCAGCGTGTTTCTCCTTGGGTTTGTCCTGTATGGGACTCTCTGCTTCCTGGACTTGGATGGCTAATCCTTTCCCATGTTAGGGAAGTTTTCGACTATAATCTCTTCGAACATTTTCTCGGGTCCTTTCTTTCTCTCTTCTCCTTCTGGGACCTCTATAATGCAAATGTTATTGCATTTAATGTTGTCCCAGGGGTCTCTGTTGCATTTAATGTTTTCCCAGGGGTCTAATGTTGTCGAATATTTTCTCGGGTCCTTTCTTTCTCTCTTCTCCTTCTGGGACCTCTATAATGCAAATGTTGTTGCATTTAATGTTGTCCAGGGGTCTCTTAGGCTGTCTTCATTTCTTTTCATTCTTTTTTCTTTATTCTGTTCCATGGCAGTGACTTCCTCCATTCTGTCTTCCAGGTCACTTATCCGTTCTCCTGCCTCAGTTATTCTGCTATTGATTCCTTCTAGTGTATTTTCATTTCCGTTATTGTATTGCTCATCTTTGTTTGTTTGTTCTTTAATTCTTCTAGGTCTTTGTTAATCATTTTTGCATCTTCTCAATCTTTGCTTCCATTCTTTTCCTGAGGTCCTGGATCATCTTCACTATCATTATTCTGAATTCTTTTTCTGGAAGGTTGCCTATCTCCACTTCATTTAGTTGTTTTTCAGGGGTTTTATCTTGTTCCTTCATCTGTTACATAGCCCTCTGCCTTTTCATCCTGTCTACGTTTCTGTAAACACTCTATCTTTAACCATTTTAGTATAAATATTAACAATGCTGCTTCTAAAAGTCCCTTGGCCCTCCAATCTCTTTGTTTCCCAACTGCCAACCAAGCTGCTATATTCCAAATTATATGAGTTTGAGCCTTGAATCATTTTTAGAACTAATTTCGTCCTGTTTACCCGTACATCAAGGAAAGGTTATATGAATTAACTCTTAAAACACTATGACACGCTTTAAAAGGCACACAGCTAACAAACACAGAGAAGTCACTTTCTGAGAATTAGTGAATTTTGTGCCTAAATTTATCTTCAAAGTGGGGATAAGTTACAGTTCTACATGAGGAATGGCACACTCTATGCAGTGGGCTTCATCAGTTGTATGACTTCCATGCCCACCCCCACACCAAGCCTCAGCCTGAGCTACTGCAGTGACAATTATGGTTTTCTCTGACCAAAATGGTACCCTGCTTCTATAGGGGACCTGCTCCTCCCTCCCAACTATCACTTGTCAATCACAATGCCTCACCCCTTGCTGCCTGCAATCATTTTTTAGAAAAATATCATTTTCAGGAGTGAAGAATAAAACTAACATAGAGAAACAGATTGGAAAAGAAAAAAAAAACAGAATGAATAGATGTGAAGCTATTCAAATCACTATATCCAGATGACCCTTAAGCTAGCTCCAACCTGTGTACCTTTCAGTGTTCTGTTATCTTGCACAGTAAGTTCTTTCCACCAAAGCCATGACTAGTTAAAACTGGGTGTCTGTCACATGCAACCAAAAGAGGCTTGAGCCAAATTCATAAACATACAATTCAGACAAGAGATCTCTGATCATTTCACATGAGATATATTTGAAAGTAGGTCAGTTTCTGGCACCCTCGAGCCAGAGTGTCCCACTGGCTGTCCTTTCATGGTTACCCTAAACGATTTGTTCAAAGTGAAGTACAGCCAGAGGCAGGTTTATCCTGAATCTAAGAACCCCTTCCAAGCACAGTTTTCTTCCAAGTCCTACAGAAGACCTCAGCAATATGTTCACATGGTCTTATATATTTTTTGTATTTGCAAAAGATATTTAACCACAATGGGCTGGAATAGCTGTGGGCATTTTTGGCATCCAGATAAAGGGAAAGTAGAATTGGGAAAACACTTATGTGATTCCCATCACTTTCGTGTAGGGTTAAGTTATTGCTAGTCTTAGTGGTATAGAGACGGCATCCAGGTACACTCCCACAGCCTTATGCCGACTCAGTCATCAATATGACAAGAAGGTGCAGGGCCAAAGTCATATCACCGAAAGGATGTGCCCTGTGACAGCTGACACTGAAGGATACCAGTGGTGGAGATGGAAGGTTTGAAATAAAAGCTAATCTGTGGGAAATTTTTCCAGTCACCGAGGTCTAAAATTACAGGCAGAAGATTCCATTATCACTGATGCCTAGTCAAAATTCAAAGTGCTCTTCTGTCAGAAATATATTCAATACAAATGCACTATTCTTTTTTCTTTTTTAACGGGAAATGGCATATTTTATAAAGTTTGAATACATCATCTTAACTGCAATTTGAAAGATATTTCAATAAAACTAGAGAAAATTATGATGCTTGATTTGGGTATATATACAATGGGTACCTTCTTTTGTCGTTTTTAAATTTATTAAACAACTAAAAGAAAATTTAGATTAAAAAAATTAATGGGGCTTTCCTGGTGGCGCAGTGGTTGAGAGTCCGCCTGCCGATGCAGGGGACACGGGTTCGTGCCCCGGTCCGGGAAGATCCCACATGCCATGGAGCGGCTAGGCCCGTGAGCCATGGCCGCTGAGCCTGCGCGTCCGGAGCCTGTGCTCTGCAACAGGAGAGGCCACAACAACTAGAGGCCCGCGTACCGCAAAAAAAAATTAATGGAATCTGAAACAAAAGCGACCAAGAACAGCCATGTAACCAATTGAAATTATCTTGACACTGATAAGGAAATGTTATAAATTTTTCGTATTGTAACAAAGGCAGCAATCCATCAAAAAGAAATAAAAATAATGAATAAGTTCTTGAGTTGTTTAAAAATTATAATTATGAAGAGGAGTTAATCATATGATCATAGTAGAAAAAGATTTAAATATCTTACTAATTTGATACAAAATACTGACATGAGTGAAGATAATGCAAAACTCATAGTATGTCACTAAAAAAAGACACTGATGACAAACCATTTAATTAGGGTCATTAATTCAGAGTATTTAAGATAAGTCATGGTCCCCCCAGAACTTGAAATGCCATAAAATCTTGCTGCTTATTATGACAGAGGTTTTCCCAAATTTGGTCCAAAGTCCCCTAAATTTACAAGACATTATTAATGACAAGATGGAAAGCTGAAAGAAAATATTCTAAATTACCAATAATTGAAAGTCAATTTCAATCAACCTTGCCACTGGAAAGACTGAATTATCTCTAGATTCTCTCTATTGAAAATTATATTTCAATATATTGAAATTATATTTCAAAATGATTATCATATGAAGAGAGATAATTAGAAAGTATGCAGCCACTGTACATAGAATTAAAATAAAGTAGTAAAGTGGTGTGTCAGGCAATTAATTTTTTAATGTTATTTTTCCATATTTTGTGATGTTTCCTATATTTGTTGGCCTTTAAAAATATTAATTTCTTTTCTCATTCTATATAAATGTTCATATCCATACCTAACTTTGTATTTATCATTTTGTATCTTTTTTCTTTAAAAGAGTCATCAAAATTATGTAACTTTCAGGCCTTAGGAAACCTGGAGCCAACCATGGATCCAGACCTGTATCATATTAATAAAATTCCAAGTTAAGCCTACATGAGTCAAGGTTAATGTGGCAGATTTAATATCTCTCTCTGCCTGATCCCTTCACCCACCTAATCTGGCATCTGTGTTTAATTAGGTGCTCTCTGGCTCCTATGATCTCATATCCAACCAGTCCAAGAATCAAGATCTGAGCCTGTTAATATTCTGATACAAACCTCCAAAAGCAAGTTAGGTCTGGAAAGAGTACTTTTCTAGTGCCTTAAAAGTCAAATTGTTCAAAGGCAATAGATCCCATGGTGATGGCAACAGCATTGGGCCCACAGGCTCCAAAATCTCCCTCCTCAGTAGGAAACTTCTGCTTGTTTAGACAGCTTCTACACCCCCTGCAATGCCCAGAAGCTTCCCTGCTTCCCCAGGCCCCGACATGCAGAAGGTGGCAGCCTTGTATTCCTATACATTAAGGAGCTGCGCCCTTCCTGTATCTCCTTCCTCCAAGCCCCGTTTCCTTGTCGCGCTATCACCAATAACTTCCTCATTAACACCAAGTCATCAGTTTAATTTGAGCCTACCATTCACAATCCCCAAAGCCTTGAATTATACACTATTGGTTAATGACTTTCAATTGAAGATGGGAATGATCCACCCAAATGTAGACTTGGCCTTCCCTCCAGAGTGGCCTTCTCTTCTGCTCTGGCATTTCCCCAGAACACGCTGATTCATTTTCCTTCATTCAGAACAAAATGCAACACCAACCGGACAACCAGGCAATCTCCTATCCTTATAATATACAAATGCATTGGGAAGCGAGTGGGTAATTATTGCTTTATAGTAATAGAGCATAAAATTCCCACATTCAGTACTAAATTAACCAAAAGTCAATCTATGCTGATGCTTACGAGGGCTCTAGAAAGCAAGACACCCCCCCACCATAGAGAAAAAAAAACTTTTACTAAAAATTCAACTTATGTTTGCAAAAGCATTGAAACTGTTAATCAAAGAAGCAGAATATATATTGCTTAAGAGCATAAACTCTGGCACTAAATTGTCTTGTTTTGAATCTCAGCTCTACCACCAACTTCATGGGTGGCCTTATAAAATTTACTTAATCTCTCTGTGCCTCGGTTTATTATTGTAAATTTTGAACACATTTATATACATGAAATGCTTATAACAGTGCCTGGCACACAGTAAGTGGTAAGTGCTTTCATCATTTAGAAAATTAGAACTTTGTGGGACCTCCTTATTTTACAGCTTAGTGTTCTTTTATTTTAAATGACATTTTACATGGTCACCATCCTCTCTTCAGTGCCTCCGGCCTCAAAATTCATAATTTGATCCTAGATATCTTGGGACTTTATATCCCTAACTGTGGTCCAGAATATGTTAATAGGTGTTTTCACCACCTCTGCCCGCCCCTCCCAAAGTAACACATGACCAAGAAAGTTTGAGAAATGCTAAATTAAGCAAGTTTCTTTACCTCAGGGCTTCTCCTGCCTCACCCAGCTCATTGACTTTATCTGTCCTAGGAAGAAAAATCAGCTTCCCAGGCTCTCAAATCTCCAAGAAAGCCCCAGCTGCTGCAGTGCTGCTTAAATGGTATAAGATTCATTTAGGTTTTCAAGTCTTATATTTTCTTCCCAGACCCTCCTAACTATTGTGTCTCAGGCCTTGTGTCTGCCTGTCTACCAGATAGATGCAAGCAACCAAAAACAATCTTGTACATTGCTGAGTGCTCATTTGAGACTCTCAGGTAGATCAAGGTCATTCCCCAGGCACCACACGCTCATCTGTATACAAATCCAAGAGGCAGATACAGTGCAGAGCATTTCCCAAATTTCTCTGACCATCGAAACTTTTCTTTAGGAACACTGAAAATCACCTCCAGAAATATCAGTTGCCCTTAAACAGTGATAAGATTTTTTTTCAAAGTTTCTGAAAATACTTGTCTTTTGACTCAGAGTCTCCTTTTCTTAAAGAACAAGATTTCCCTACTTTGAACAAGATTTCTCTACCTTGAACAAGATTTCTCTACCTTGAACAAGATTCCTCTGCTTTTGGACACGATAATCTGTCTTCTATTTGTTTCCCAAATTTAAAATAGTCAAATATTTTACAATATCTTATTTAATTCTGGCCTACAACTCTGTCTTGGAAAAATTCAAAGAATGATTTTCAGGATACATCTAATTTGAAGGAAAATCCAAATGAATGAAGTTCATTCTAATCCTTTGGAAGCTGCATAGAATATTTGAGCTACAGCGGTAGCACCACAGATCCACTTGATTCCCAGGTAAAGCCACATGTCTAACCTTGAGCAGCTGTAAATGTAATAATTCATAGTTGTAATAACTGAGCAAGTTATTTAACTTCCCTAAGCTTGAGTTTCCCCATCTGTAAAAGAAAATGATCATGAGGTTTAAATGAGATGGTGTATATACATAAGTTTCTGGAACAAAGGAGGCCACTTTATTTATTTTTTAAATATTTGTTTGTTTGTTTATTTGACTGCACCAGGTCTTAGTTGCGGCATGCGGGATCTTTTAGTTGTGGCATGTGAACGCTTAGTTGCGGCATGTGGGATCTAGTTCCCTGACCAGGGATCAAACCCCGGCCCCCCGCATTGGGAACGTGGAGCCTTAGCCACTGACCACCAGGGAAATCCACAAAGAAGACCACTTTAAATGGTCAGTTTCTTTCTTGAGTTATAGTTGTTTAATTTTCTGCCTCCCTACTGCTGCTTTAAATTTGTTTCTTCCAGATCTCCCAAGACTCCTTGTTCTCCACAGGGACAGCAACAGCATGCCTCCTGCAGCTGTTTGCCTTTCCCAAAGAAAATTTTATTCGTTTTCATAATTTCCTGCTACAACTCTTTTTCATTCTGACCCCACGTAGTCACTGAAAATCAGAATCAATTTTGCAATCCGTGTAGCTACTTTGCTGGCAATAACGTGTGCTTTTCTCACAAAGAATTACTAGTTCTAACTAAAGCTTCCAACACTTCACAAATTACATCCTCCTCTTATTTCAGCCAAGGGTGAAGTTTTCCTAATCCTACTCCTTTGGACTGAGCTCAACCTCCCTAAAAATGAATTGTTTCTTGGGTTAGGATCAAGAAGGAAGTGAAAACAGTCTCAAAAAATGGTCATCTACTAGGGTGGAGGTCAGTTTCTCTAGGTATGATGATTCACCTCTTCCAAGCTGCCTAAAGGAGAGGGTCCTGCCTCACCCAGCTCATTGAGTTTATCTGTCCTCAATCATGTCTGGTCTTTTTCCTCTCTGGTTTATCAAATAAAATTTCCCTTCGAAATTGTGTCCTTTCTTGGCTTTCATAAATGCACATGAACTATTTAGCTTTTCTTTTAAGCCATTAAATATTCTCTTCACAGAGAAGAAAACAACAGTATCTTGTTCAGCAGAAAGTTGTTCTTGTGACAGAATTCCCTGACATTGGTAAAGTCCTTTGGGGAATCACACCTACCCCCACATTCAGTTCCTGTGGTTTGGGAAGGATCCCCAGCTCCAGGGGTAGGTCCAGACTAACCTCAGGCAATGGCTACATCCTATTTCCTGGTTTTGGTACCTGGTTCAGGGATGGGCATGTGAGTCAATCAAAGCCGCTGGAAGACAATGAGACTCACTGGGACATAGGCAGGCAGTCCTCCCTACTGGACTAAACTTGAGGCACATCAGGGCTTGTGGCCAGAGGTATACATTGAGTTGGAAACTGAAGATGGAGAGGAGCAGAGCTCCTCTGTGGAGAGTGGAGAGTGACAGGGTCCCAAGACTTGAAAGCCAGGCCTGCCCCTGGATCCAGTTGCATAAGCCAATAAATCTCATTTTCCTTTACAGATTGCAGTTAAAGTTTTGTCACTTGCAAATGAAAGGTTCCCAAGTGATACACATCATATTTGACTACACAGCAAAGTTTACAAACATTTGCCTTTCACAACAACTCTGCCAGGTCAAGTACAGTAAGAACACTTACCATTTTAAAGCCAAGGAACCTGATCTCCAGAGAGATGATACAGCATGGCCACGGTTGCATCACTAGTAAGTTACAGAGCTACAACTCAAACCTGGGTCTTCTGAGTCCCTGCTCTGTCATAATTGTTCTTATAGAAACTTCCAGTGTGCTTGCTCTCACCTGTCTCACCCTGCTTGCTCTCTCTCCAAGTGCTAGATTCTGTAATACTAACATGTTGGTAATTAAGAGAATCACAGACGTTGTTAGGCACCATGGGAAACAAAGGGGAAATGATCACTGTTTTCTATACTATAAGCTGGACCTTGAAAATACAAAGTTATTAAGTGAAAGTACATGGTGTGCCACACATCAATTCCAGCGTTAAAGCTCAAAATGATATCTCCTCAGGCTTTGGAGTGGGCAGCAGACTCCCCAGGTATAAACACAAGACTATAAAACCAGGAAAACAGAGAGCCCCGGTCCTCTCTCTAAAGAGACAATGATATAATAGATCTCTAAAGAAGATGGAATTATTTATTCCTAAATATCTTAATCTTTGAGTTTCTGCTGTCTGTCATGCCATCTTGGCCCAAAGCTTATATATAATTTTTCTGCATATGTTTCTATACCTTGTCACTGAAAGATAAGCAGGTACCAGAGTAAAAATTGCCTTCCTTGGATGATATCGCATAAAATGTAACCAATCTCAATTTGTCTGAGCCCAAAAAAGATAGAAGCAATTCCAAAATAATATAATCTTAGTGCTTGACCTGCATTTTGTCTATAAAGCAAAAGCAAATTATAAACAACAAACAAAAGAAATGGAGAGCAACCTTCCTTAAGACCAGGATAAAAACAAAACCTAGTTGTCTCTTGTCAATTATTCCGTTTCTTACCTTACCAACATATCACAGTTAATTAAAATTGTATTTATTCTTACTGAAAGAAATACGAATTTTCCTAACCTTTAGTCTAAATGAACAAATATTCAAATAATCATATTCAGTATAGGCACCTATCACAAAGCTTCATTTGTAAAGTTATTTTTGTTAAGGAATCCATGTTATGTAAAATGAAATTTATTTTTTGAATCATAAAGTTGTTCCCTAACAGCCAAGATTTAAAATATTTTATCATAATAAATCATGCTAAGTTAGAATATTTTCTTTGCGGATATGAAAACAAAATAACAGGAACACAATGAAGACACCAGAAAAATCTTTAGTCTTCATTTCACATTTATTTTTCAAAACAGTGCACAATCCTGAATATGCATGCCTATTCCAGCTTTTTTAATCCTGTGACAATTATAAAATGAAAAACAATAAGATTATTTTAGTAACAATTCGGAAGAAGTTCCTATTCAGATACTTATTACAGCTGTGTTTCTCGTATCTTAGTTAAAATACTTCTCTTGAAAACTACACTGTGATTTGCTGTTCTAACTGATGCATATTTTTATCTCTCTGTACAGTTGCTTTCCGTCAACACTTTACTATATAGAGAAAACAGAGACCAAAACAGCAAGGAGGAAATGAAACAGAAATCAGCAGGGGAGCTGTTTACTTTTCAAAAGAGAATACATCAAAGGAATAACAAACTAGATATCCAAGGAACAATAAGGGATTACTTAACAACAATGAATGTACAGAAATGTTCCAGTACTGGAACATTTAATAATGTTTCCAGCGTTTAATAATGGCTGCTAAATTGGTAAACTGTCTCATTTTAAGAGATGGCAATTTACAGCAAATCATTTTTAACAGAGAATTCATCCAGGAATAAAATATTCAATTGCAACTCTAATTTCAAGGTTTAACTGATAAAAAAAAATCCTAACAAAAAGGAAATTTGTAATCCCACATAACTGATAATCCTAAATACAAATTAATTCTGGTAACAAACCAAGCATCATTAAATTGCCCCTGTAAGAAGTTTTAAAACGTTTTAAATATTTCAAAAAGCATTTGTAAATCAATAGTTACATATTAAAAACAATTACCTTAACAGGGTGAAGCAGGAGGCTAGAGTTTAAATCCCAGATCAGCTTCCAAATAGGAGCTTCTTTGACGAATGGAGACTTTGAAGTCAGAACTAAGTTCAAATTCCAGTTCCACACCTACCAGCCATGTGACCCTGAGCAAGTTACTCACTTTCCCTGATTCTTAACTCCAGCACGTGTAAAATGAAAAACTAACAACACACACAGGTAGTAAACATTAAATCTCTCTCTCTCTCACACACACACACACACACACACACACACACACATACACACACACACAAAGACTTTGTGTGAATGTACATAAAACCAATAGCATAGTGTTTATTAAATGTTATTTTCTTCCAACCTTTCCCTTCTTATCTACAATACTGATGTCCCCTTCTGAATCTTCAAAATAATGAGTCTGTCTTGAAAGTCCCTTCTAGTTCTCTAAGTATGAATCTGGAGAACACATTAATATCTGTTTTCTCAAGAAGTTAGTGTTACACAGGTACCATTTCACAGTAGTTTAAAATATAAATATAAATGCTTTAAAAAATATCTTTTACCTGTAACTTTTTACAACACATCCACAATCCCTGAGGCCAGGGATGTGTTTTGGAGTTTAGAGGCCAGATGTGTTTTGGAGTTTAGAAATGTTTTAATTTTAGAAAGGTAACAATGTGCATATATCCTATATTACATAATGCTCCCAGCAAGATGAAAGGATCAAAGACAACACCCTTTATCTAACATATTGATACAGGCATACCTCATTTTATTGTGCTTCCCAGATACTGTATTTTACAAATTGAATGCTTGTGGCAACCCTGTGTCAAGCAAGTCTATTGGTACCATTTTTCCAGCAGCATTATTTTTAAATTAAGATATATACATTGTTTTTTATACATAATGCTATTGCATTATACAGACTACAGTACAGTGTAAATATAACTTTTACAGGCACTGGGAAACCAAACAATTTGTATGACTTGCTTTATTTTGATATTCGCTCTACTGCAGTGGTCCAGAGCAAAACCCACAATATCTCTGAGGTATGCTTGTGATTCCTGTACCAAATGAGAGTCACACAAAGTGGGCTAAAGACTATTAAATAGTTTTCTGCATTGAGATAGGCACAGTTTTCAAGACGTCCCCCTAGGATTCCCATTCTCTGATTAGTCAGTCGAATACAGTCATCCCTTGGTATCCACGGGGGATTGGTTTCAGAAGCCCCCACGAGTACTAAGATCTACAGATGCTCAGGTCCCTTACATAAAATGTCATAGTACAATGAATACAGCTGGCCGTCCATATTCACAGGTTTCACATCCTCAGGTTCGACCAACTGTGGATGGAAATTTCAATTCGTGGTGGTTGGTTCCGCAGACGGGAAACCATAAATATAAAGGTCAGACTGCATATTTATTGGAAAAGAATCCGCCTTAAGTGGACCCGCCCAGTTCAATCCCTTGTTGTTCAAGGGTCAATGCTACTAATCTAGGTACTACATGAAGAGACTTTGCAGATGGAATTAAAGTTACTAATCAGCTGACTTTAAAATACGGAGATACCCTAGATTGTCCTAGATTATCCAGGTGGCTCAATGTAATCACAAGAGCCCTTAAAAGAAGAAGAGGAAGGCTGAGAAGTCAGTCGAAGGGGGATGGTGGAAGAGAATGGCAAAGCAAGGCTGAACCAGAAGGGGAGGACAGAGAGAGAGACTGGACCGGCCATTGTTGCTTTGGAAGGTGGAGGAAGGGGGGCACTGCCCAAGGAATGTGGACAGCCCCTAGAAGAACAGTCCATGGCCAAAAGCCAGCAAGGAAGTGGGGACCTCAATCCTATAATCTCAAGGAACTGAATTTTGCCAACAATCTAAAAATGCCTGAAGTAGATTCTTCCCCAAAGCCTCCAGGAAGGAGCAGAGCCTGGATGACACCTTGACAGAGGCCTGTGAGACTCTAAGCAGGGGATCCAGCTGAGCCGGACTTCTGACTTTTGGAAACTGTGAGATAATCAATTTTGTTGGTTTTTTTTTTTTTTTTTCCGTACGTGGGCCTCTCACTGTTGTGGCCTCTCCCGTTGTGGAGCACAGGCTCCGGACGCGCAGGCTCAGCAACCATGGCTCACGGGCCTAGCCGCTGCGCGGCATGCGGGATCTTCCCGGACCGGGGCACGAACCCGCATCCCCTGCATCGGCAGGCGGACTCTCAACCACTGCGCCACCAGGGAAGCCCAATTTTGTTGTTTTAAGCTGCTAAATGTAGGGTAATTTGTCATGGCAGCAATACAAAACTAATATGTGTGTGTTCGAGTGAGATTTTTAAGTCCAAATGAGTTGCTGGAAATGTGCAAAACCTTTCCGTTTTCAGAACTTCTGGGGTTTCAGAATTGCACAGAAGGGATTCAGAACTATTGACTTCTGTGATTTAAATATGTTCAGTGAGCTTACCAAGTTAATAAATACTAACTAGGCTTTGAAACTTTCAATAAAACCTTGTTCTATATGCATTAAAAAAAGAAAAACACTCCAATGATAATCTCAATACCTAAGTCCCTTTTAGTTGTAAAGCTTTCAATGTTAGCCAGTCCCTTCAAGACAGCTGGCCTCAGAGTAGCTCTTTAAAGGACAGTGCCTCTGCTAGCTAATAATAGACAATACTTACTGAACACCTCGACAGCCAGGCACTGTTCTGGATTCTTCATATACATTCACCCACTGAACCTGTCGAGTACCCCATGAGAAAAGTACTGCTACCTTTCCTATGTTACAGGTGGAGAAGTCCAGGTACCGAGCAGCTAACTGACTTGCCCGAGGTCACACAGCTAGGAAGCGGAACAGTTTCTAGACCCAGGCAGTCCAGCTGCAAAGGCTTTGCTGCTAACCACCTGGCTACATTGCCTCTCTGTTGGCACAGGCACCATTTAATCACACACCTACAGCTGGCACAGTAAGTACAAAGTACCTGCTCCCCTGGCATCTACAGGCTAAATCTTTCTCTACACAAACTTTCGCACTGACTCCTCAAGTCCTAATAATATTTCCTCTAGGAAGCGCAGTACACTAGCCAACCAACCAGCATAATCTGCTGCCTTTCCTCCTATCATAGTGTGAAATTCTGCAAAGCCATGCCTACAACTGGATCGAAAATCCCAGATTACCTTGTGTCACGGCTGTGTCCTTATTAATAATAGGGATGTGCAAAATAAACTCATGGTGCCTGGCAGAGTTCACCATGGGAATCAATTCACAATCTTCCAGCTCAAGGATACAACACCTCAGGTCAAAGCAAGCTATACAAGGCCCAGCAGGAAGTCTTCTTCCACCTAATTTGGAATAACCAAGCATATTTTTTTAAAAAATCAATCAACACGGGCTTCCCTGGTGGCACAGTGGTTGAGAGTCCGCCTGCCAATGCAGGGAACACGGGTTCGTGCCCCGGTCTGGGAAGATCCCACATGGCGTGGAGCGGCTAGGCCCGTGAGCCATGGTCGCTGAGCCTGCGCGTCCGGAGCCTGTGCCCCGCAACGGGAGAGGCCACAACAGTGAGAGGCCCGCGTACCGCAAAAAATTAAAAAAAAAAAATCAATCAACAGCAACAGCAAAAAATCTTCATAGGTTTCAACAGGATTTACCCACAAGACGCTATGTTTATTATAATATGAGTGAGAACAGTTAAATTATTGAACCTTGAACAATAACAACAGAAAGTTCCTATTGAAATATACATAAGGAGATGGGTGGCACACAGATACAGGGTTGGGGTCTGGACTATATCAAGATCATGAGAAATAAAACTGATAGCAGGAGGTGAGTGTCAGAGGGAAAATAGACTAGATCAGTGGTTCTCAAATCTGAACACACATCAAAATCACTCAGAGGGCTTTTGTTAAAACACTGTTTCCTGAGTCCTACTCCACCAGAAGTTCTGATTCAGTAAGTCTGTGTGAGGATCTTGAATGTTCCTCTCTAACAAGTTCCCAGATGATGTGGATGCTGCTATGCTGTTGGTCCAGGGACGAAACTGGGAAACCACTAGCTGGTCTAGAATAGGACCCAGGCATTGGTAGTTTTTACAATTCCCCAAGTAACTGTAATATGAAGCCAGAGTTGAGATCACTGGGCTAGGAAAACTGTTAATGAGGAAGACATTAATGTAGAAATTTTGCATGAATTTGCATGACTGGGAAAGATGAAAAAGGTAAGATGTCCCTGAGGGTGGGCTTGCAGGCTAGTTCATGGCCTGTGAGAAGAGTCCTTTTGGAATCAAAAGGAGAGCCCTTCTGGACATTGCCCAGTAGCAATCAGCAGTGTACTTCAGGGAAAACCCTAAGCGTCTCCATCCAGGCACTGGAATTTCCAAGATCAATTTTGCAGAGGGAGGAGTAAATCCACATCTGCTATTGCTCTAAAATCCTCTGGTATTCATATCCATGGCCATGTGTTACTAGTTAAATAAAAGACCTTTAAAAAACCACTACCAGAGGGCTGTTTCAAAGCCATTTCACCACTTTGACTTTGAAGAATATTTATTCGCATGATAAATTTTAATTAGGAAGTTTATGTGATTATGCACTTTAAATGCAAGGTACATAGCAAAGTGAGAAATGGGATTTTCTGTGACCTCTATTAAGCTTTGTTGTCTGTTACAATCTGAGCCACAAGCTTTAGAAGAGGAATTGGGGTGGGACCAGAGTGAGAAAAAAATATTTTTAAAAAAGAGATGTGGATTACATCCGCATCAAAATTAGATCCAGAGAGGCAGAAAGTACTGGGGGAAAGAATTACTCAAGCGACAGCAGGGTACCTGATCTCTGCAATGAAGTTTGGCTGAAGAATGACAATCAATCATTTTCATTGTGGAATTGACTTGAATTAATACAAAACTACTCAAAATATATATATATTTTTTTGTGGTATGTGGGCCTCTCACTGTTGTGGCCTCTCCCGTTGCGGAGCACAGGCTCCGGACACGCAGGCTCAGCGGCCATGGCTCACGGGCCTAGCCGCTCCGCGGTATGTGGGATCTTCCCGGACCGGGGCACGAACCCGTGTCCCCTGCATCAGCAGGTGGACTCTCAACCACTGCATCACCAGGGAAGCCCTCAAAATAATTTTTGTAAAAAGAGGAGAGGGTTTTTTTTTAGTATGTTATTTATATCAGAAAACTTAGAAGCTTTCATTATTAAGATGGTTTGATTTTGTTTTTTCTCTAAATGATTATTGCTTAAGTGTTCAGAATCTCTCAGTGAAATCTAGTGTAAATCTGGGTTCATGGGCTCAAATCATCCTTTGAATAGGGCAACTTCTATGCATACCATGCTTTTTGTGCAGTGAAAATTAAGAGACATCACAGTGCTTAAAATCCTTCTGTGTAGTCCTAGGTGGCCTGAAATACCACATTTTAGAGTCAATCCTTGGAGTCACTCCAAAGAGGCTGAAAAGTCACATACATGGGCTAAGAAGGGGACTCGAACCAGGCAACACATCATCATGGAATAATTTATCAGAGAACAGGTTCTTAACAGGACCAAGGTAGCTGGGTGATACCCAGCAGGGGACAAGACAGAGTGTACTTGATGGGTGAGGTAATGGAAAGGGTAAAGCAAGGGCTGGAAAGGCCTAAGGCATACTGACTTTCCTACAGAGGGAAGTGATGGGCTCTGGTGGGGTTCAGAGTCAGGCAGCCGCAAGGCTGAATTTCACAGCATTCGTAGAGCTTTCCTGAGGAAACCTGACATTTGATACATCTAATCTGATCACTCACCTACTTACAGCAGAAGTTACTAAAATGAAAAAAAGTTAAAGCAATTTATTACAGGGTTTCAGTGGATATGAATAAGAAGAAGATGTACATGGGATTACAAAAGCCAATGAATAAAATTCAGTAGGAATTCCCAGGTTTTATTGTCACGTGACTCGTTATTTTTGGTTAAGGCAGTCCCTCTCGGATCAAGGATAAAGGGATGTGCATTTGGCAGATCAGAGTGTTCTCATGTCAGCAAGTCTGTGGAATGAACTCAGCCTCAGTATTGCAATAGCACTGCAATCTATTCTTCGAAGGTCACCTTTACCCAATGTTCTCTTTGGCAGACTCTGCTGGCTACCGCTCAATATCCACTCCATATGCCACTAGCTAAGAGAAGAACCCTGAATGGGTCAGAGATCCTCCCTTCTCCCATATGACAGGAGAAAGATGAACTCACCCATCTCCAGGGTAACCCTGATTATTATCAACTCATCACAGAGACAACTTTCCTTTTGCCAAGGAGTGGTTTAACAGCGGTTTGACTCAATACTGGCCAACAAGACTTTGGAAGTTTCAGTAAAAAGGCTTTTCCTGGATCCCCAGAGTGAGACAGAGGGGGAGGAGGTCTTTTTGTCTCCTCTGGACATGAGAGTGGCAAAGCAGCAGAGCTGGAGCCACGCCTGGGGCTGCCCAACCTCTGGACTAACAGTTGTGTGAGATAAGAATCTCCTATTATGTAAGATTCTTTGAGTCAGACTTTTCCATCATTTTTAACCCAAAAAATCCCAACTAATTCATTATCAAAATGTGCTATAGGTAAACAATTTCATAATATGAATAAAATCACCGCCTACAGTAAACCTAAAAAGTTATACTGCCTATGGGATTCAGGAATTATTTTTGAGAATCAAAGCCACTAATAAAAGAAGCTTCTTAATATGTAGCTCAAAGCACACCAGGTTTTTGTTTTCACGATTAATCAGATTTCCATACTACTATCAAAGTTATCTTTCTGAATTTACAACTTAATCGCTTAAAAACTTTGACGGTCCTCCATTGCCAACCAGATAAAGTCCAGATAGTATGGCAATCAAGAACTCACTTAGACATACCTGTCAGGCCCCCAACCTAATATAATAGCTTAATCTCCTAGTTCCCCAGCTGCCTGAACTTTATACAACTCTGCCCCAAGGCACTTTCACATGACCACATCATTGTTCTCTTTTCTCTGCTTTAGATAAACCCTGTCCTCGTAAAGTCTTACACAGCTTAATACTCAGAATAAAATATCAATTTTTCTGTGAAGTTTTATCAAAAGCCCTTTAATGGGCAAGATCATTCATTCCCTCCCTGGATTGATACCACTAGAATCAGCTTTGATCATCTTGCACTATAGATCACTGGATAGGTATTCGTTTCCTCCACACAGTCCAGAGTAACCTGAACACCAAGATCATTTCTCTGATCTGAGTTGAATCTGATTAGGGTTTACAGATTTCTAATCAAATCTCTTTTGGTTAGAAGAGAAAAAGACATGAAGAATTTCACAGGTGGGTAGGGAAACAAATGTAGCTCTTTTTTAATTGATTGTTTCAACCTTAAGGATATTAAGAACTTATTCCCTTAGAATTCTAATGTTTTAAAATCCTGATTATCACCTCAAACCCTACTTATGGCTAACTATTATAATATTGATAAAGCAGATATATCTGAGATCCTGTATTTCACCTAATTTAATTATTATGTGTAAGGCAATCCTCCCAAAAGACAAGTAACTGGAATGCTTTTGTTACTGATTCATGTGTTGGTTCAATATTTGATTAAAAATAAGAATAAGTGATAGCTGTCAGTCCTTGGCTTTTTTATGTAATAAGGTGATGATGATATACAATTGAATTAGCAAAATGAAGATAAGGATCAGTCTATTAACAAATAGAAATCAGTTCTAAAGTAAAAAGTGAACCTGGTTGTCCCAGAAGGCAAGAAGTCTTTCTTTTTTTTTTTTTTTTTTTTTTTTGCGGTACGCGGTTCCCTCACTGCGTGGCCTCTTCCGTTGCGGAGCACAGGCTCCAGACGCGCAGGCTCAGCGGCCATGGCTCACGGGCCCAGCCGCTCCGTGGCATGTGGGATCCTCCCGGACCGGGACACGAACCCGTGTCCCCTGCATCGGCAGGTGGACCCTCAACCACTGTGCCACCAGGGAAGCCCCAAGAAGTCTTTCTTGTTGGCCCAGAAGGCAAAGAAGCACTTAAACATTAATGGGTTCATGTCAAAAGGACATAGGAACCAAAACGAAAGGGTTCCCACTAGCCAACTTTGGGATAATTTGAGCATCACAAAGACTAATGACTGTGATCGAATGTAAACATTTCATAAATAAAAATGCACAAGTCTACCACCCTATGTTCAAATTTTTTAAAAGAGATAGAGATGTACCTTTGTGTTTAGGGATCCATATATAAGGGGTAAAACTATATAATGGTATAAATATGGACTTTATAAAAGGTTGTACCCAGTCTGTACTGGCCCTCTGGACACACAATAGATATTACCCTCTGCCTGAGAATAGTTAAGGTTAACACTCACGGGACAAGAGTATACAGTACAACCTGCCACATCAGATCTCACTGGCTGAGAACGTATGCCAACAGGTATTTTCACAGGGTGTGATAACAGATTCTTACATGTCTTTTGTATGTGTGAGAAAATATTTCAGAGACAAAGAGCAACAAGCAGGCTCTATGCAGATGGTGTCACCTGGGTAAGCATGTACCTTACACCTCACTCTACATACTCTTTACTATAAAACAAATATCGCTATTACAGAACAGATGCCCCGTTACTCAAACTGCAAAGATTTTGTTCACCCAATATTTTAACAATCGTATCATAAACTTAAATTATATTAAATAAATCTAGGGAATCCTATTTGCTGTACCTGCTGTCACAGTTCCCTGTGGTTGGGCTATACCACTATCACTGCTAGATAATTTAACAGAGTTCAGTAATTTGGCACCTGGGAGAAAAACAGCAGTGAGCTGATAATTTAACCTCCAACATGTCTCCTAATCACTATAAAAGCACAAAAAGGAGTTTCTATGCAATTATGCAAAAACATTACACGTTTCATTGTTGTACATTAAGACTATTTACTATATCTAGCAAATTACATTTTCAGCTCATCTAATAAATCTGTAATACAAAAATATACATTAATCATTTTAACTATAAAAATAGTATTTATATGGTATTTTCCTTGAAGAACTAACACCATAAATAGTCTTGGTTATATTGAATAATTCTGTAATTATTTTATTTACAATTTAAATAATGTGCTTAAAAGTATGCTGAAATCTCCAGATTCCCCTATTAAAAGAGCAGATAATGCTAAAAACATCTCAAGGTCATATTTTAAAGACAATGTGTTTGCACTAAGGCTGTACTTTAAAAAGCCAGCCAGAAAGCAGAAAGCTTAAATAGACCAGTTTAATAAGAAGATGCACAGGGAGCTGACTCCACTACTCAGCTCTGATCTCTCCTTATAAAAGGGCTGACCTGAGCCTTGCAGTAGCTTCCTCCTCACCCATGAGCTTGGCCTTCTAAACCCTATAAAAGGCTCCAGCCCCTAGGGTCCGATTGCCTCTAGGATTCCTTCCAGATGCCCCTTCCAAAACAACTTCATGTCTTAGCTTTAGGATCGGCTCTCTGCCTTGGGTCACTTTCTGGCTCTTTGTCAGACATACCCAATGGCCCTTCCAGTGACTTCCAACCCAGTTCCCCCTTACTCTGGGCTTCGCAGCTGTCCCACTAACAACCGAGGCTACCCTGGGCTAAGCTCAGGAGACTTTCTGCCTGTGAGAGGAAGTTGTAAAGTCTAGTTTTAGGATTCCTAGATTAAAACTACCACTTTTCAACTCAGAATAAACAAGAGGAAATGAAATATGCTTTAGCTAAGGCATAAGAGTTGTGAGGTCTACTTAAAGTTCCTTAGGGTATTCTACCAATAGTGGAATCCTACCCTTCAAAAAGTGTCAAAAGTTCAAGATATATTTCAAAGGTAGAGCTTTGTTATGAACCAAAGAGCTTAAGATCATAATCACAAGAAGTATGAAACTCTTTCCAGATTCACCATGGACATGGAATGGAAAACCTGAAAGCTTAGCAACTGTTTATACTTGACACCACCCCGCCCATGAAATAGAGCTTACAGAGAAACAGCTGTTAACTGCACCATTAAAAACTCAAAAGTCCACTCTGGAAAACAGTTTAGCATTTCTCAAAACAATTCAACATAAGCCTACAACAGGACTCAAAAATTCCACTTCTAGGTATCTACCTCAGAGAAATGAAAACTTACATCCACACAGAGACTTACATGTGAATGTTCACAGCAGCATCATTCATAATAGCTCCAAACTAGAAACAACAATGGAGAGATATAATGTGGTATATCTATACAATGAAGTAACACTCAACAATAAAAAGAATGAAGTACTGACACATCTACATCAGAGATGAACTTCAAAAACATGCCAAATAAAAGAAAAAAGACACAAGAACACATGTTGTATGATTCCCTTTATATGAAATGTACAGAAAAGGCAAATTTATAAAAAAGTAAATTAGTGATTGCCTGGGGCTAGAGATAGGAATGGGGATTAAGTTTAAATGGAAATGAGGGATATTTCTGGAGAGATGAAAAGTGTTTTAAAACTGATGTTATGGTAGGGCTTCCCTGGTGGCACGCACAGTGGTTAAGAATCCACCTGCCAATGCAGAGGACACGGGTTAGAGCCGTGGTCTGGGAAGATCCCACATGCCACGGAGCAACTAAGCCCATGCACCACAACTACTGAACCTGCGCTCTAGAGCCCGCGAGCCACAACTACTGAAGCCCGCGCACCTACAACCGATGCTCCACGACAAGAGAAGCCACCGCAACGAGAAGCCCAGGCACCACAATAAAGAATAGCTCGCGCTCGCTGCAACTAGAGAAAACCCGCACACAGCAACAAAGACCCAATGCAGCCATAAAAAAATTAATTAAATTAAAATTTAAATAAATAGATAAATAAATAAAACTGATGTTATGGTAATGGTTGCACCACTCAGTAAAGTAACTTTTAAAAAATCATTAAATTGTATAATGTGGAATGGATGAATTTTATGACAAGTAAAAATACCTCAACAAAAATTTTTTAAGCTTTTTTTTTTAAAATAAATTTATTTTTGGCTGTGTTGGGTCTTCGTTGCTGTGCACGGGCTTTCTCTATTTGTGGCGAGCGCAAGCTACTCTTCATTGTGGTGCGCAGCCTTCTCATTGCGGTGGCTTCCCCTGCAGAGCACGGGCTCTAGGCGTGTAGGCTTCAGTAGCTGTGACACGAGGGCTTCAGTAGTTGTGGCTCATGGGCTCTAGAGTGCAGGCTCAGTAGTTGTGGCGCACGGGCTTAGCTGCTCCGTGGCATGTGGGATCTTCCCAGACCAGAGCTCGAACCCGTGTCCCCTACATTGGCAGGCAGATTCTTAACCACTGAGCCACCAGCAAAGTCCCTCAATAAAAAATTTTAATGAAAAGTCTTTAATTTTATGCAATAAATGTTTCTAAAAGTTTGTGCATATCGGGTTATATTTGATAAGATAAGCACAAATAAAAGTAGCATTGGGAAAGAAGATATAATAATAGATACAGAAGAAATTTTAGAAATTATTTTCTAGAAAGCATGTGTGGGGAATTCCCTGGCTTCCCAGTGGCTACTCCACACTTCCACTGCCAGGGGCCCAGGTTCAATCCCTGGTTGGGGAACTAAGATCCCGTAAGCCGTGCTCAATGATGTGGAAAATTCTTTGGGAAAATGCAATTTCCCAAAGTTGGCTTAACAAGAAGTAGATGAATACATCAATACCCATCAAAAAATAGCTTATCAATGTCTTATCTATTAAAAATGTTACAGGACCAGTCAGGATAAAGATAAGGACTTTTAAACATTAAAATATATATGTATGAGTCCTATACACACAAGATAATGTTTCAGGGAATTTTTTTGTAAGTGAAAAATACCATTTTTTACAGCTTTTTAACTCTGATACCAAAAAAGAAAAAAAAAAAGACTAATGCCAATCTCATTTATGATTGCTGATGCAAAAATTCTAAATAATGTAACAGCAAAATTATTTTAGTAGCTAGTAATGGGGTACCTAAAGAGACTGGATCTTATAATTTTAAGCTATAAAACTCCTTAAAGTCAGTTGCAGCATTCTAAAATGAAAACTAGAATTTGTGATTGGGCAACCTTCCCTTTTTGGAGGGGCAGGTCCCCCTAGAAAACCCTCAGAGTTGTCTGAACTGTGGGGAAAGCTTGAACCAGTAGAGAAAAGCAATTACACTCACCTCAAGGTGTTAATTGCAGAGTTAAGCCACTACAGGTCTGTTGCTTGTCAGACTGCTCCACTCCCAAAAACTGTCTGTCCTTGTCTAAGCACTGGATCAGAGGAAATTAGGGGCCCGAGTTAAAGTAGGAAGGCTGTGCAATCCTGATCTTTTCTTCACTTCATGCAGGAGGAACAACTGTGACAAGGAAATGTATTCAGTGCTCTGAGCTATAGGCACCCCACATGGGATATTGTTTAAAGTTAAATAAGCCATCCTTTGGGAAAGGTATTGAGAAGCCATGGGAGTCAAGTCAGATCATAACTCTGAAAGCAGGGGTTCAGTTTCACTTTCTGAGAGTGGATGTCCCCATTGCTTTTCACCTTGAAAGAAAATGTAAGGTACCTTGGACCGGGAAAAGTAAGTTTCCCTTTTCTCTGCCTGGCTCTGAGCCGAGGATATGTCTGTGTGCTCCCAGCGGTATCAATGACCTCTTCAAGAAGGCTTGTGGATGGGTTTGGACTTGTGGGTTCTTAGCGGGACCACTCCTGGCAGATATAAGCAGCCATCACTGGTGGAGGACAGCTGTGCCCAGCAGCGCAGCTGTCATGAGGGTCAATGCCGGGGATCTACCGGAGGCAAGAATAGAGTGGCAAGATAAAAGACTAGAGAACAAACCTCACAAACAGTTGAGGGAAAAAAACACTTGGAGATGGAGGTAATTTACAGAAGTAAGGCCAGCTGGGACTTGTGCCATAGTAATTTAGATAAAAACAGGAGGTGTGATTCCATTTGATAATCACAAGGAAAGAGGCCAAGAAGAACGAGTTATCCAATGTAATGATATAGAGTTTATCCTCTATAGTCAAGAATAATTTCTAATAACAGGAAACATTACTGTACTAAATCACAATAAGTCAAATAAGAAAATCCATATGTTCACTTGCATTGATTAAAAAGGCATTCAATAAAATCTAATACCCATTCCTTTAAAAAAAAGAGAAAATTTAAACAAGATATAGGATGCTGGTTTAACTAGCTAAAGACTAGTTAAACTAGATAAACTACATAAAGACTAGCTCTCAAAAATCAAGAATCGACACCCTACTTAACACTAAATTCTAGAGATTTTCCTATTACTGAAAGGACCAAGACAAAAATGCTATTATCATCAAATAATAGAGTTCAGGAACTTCTAGAAAACGCACTAAGGTGCACAATAGTAATAAGTATAATCTTGAAAAGAAAAATAAAGCTCTCACGATTTTCCAGTCATGTTATTGTCAAACTAGAAAACCCAAAAGAAACAATGAAAAATCATTAGCAATATTAAGAATGACACCAATAATTAATTATAAAATATGATGGAAAAAATATCCACAGTAGCAACAAAAAAAATACAATTCCCATGAATATGTTCTACATAAAATGTGCAGGACCTACAAAAACCAAAGTACTAAATTTCATCAATAGACAGGAAAAAGTTGCTTAAATTAAAAAAACCCAACAACAACCACGATACTGATGGAAGGACTTAGTACCATAAAAGGTGGACTTTTCTCAAATTAAATTATAGGTTTAGTGACAGTCCAATTAAAATTCCAAAAAGAAAGTGACAAAATTACCCTAAATTTCCACCTAGGAAAAGGCAAAAATATCTAAGAAATTTTGCAAAATGAAACTAAAATAACAAAAGAGTTTTCCATGCTAGATACTGAAACAGTTATATAGCTACAATAAATAGTATGGTGGTACTAGGCCCAATAACTAATGAATAGATCTTTACAAGAGATTGCTTTGAGAAGACATTAAAATACACAATAAGTAAATACAATGAATAAACGATCATAAGTCAGTGCAGAAAAGAATGAATAATGCAACTTATGGTGCAGAAAATACCAGTTACCTCTGCTTAGACTGTTATCCAAAGTCTTTCCTGTGGCCTAAGAGGATCCTTCTAACTTTCTACATGATTTGGGCCCTTTTACATTTCCAACCTCATTTAATAACCTCTTGGCTCCATTCCAACCTCCTAAGCCATCTTCCTGTGTCTCAAATATACTGTTTGTTCCTGCCTCAGGGCCTTGACACCTGCTGTTCTCTCTGCCCCTTCAGTCAAAAGTCATCTCCTCAGAGATGGCCTGTCCCTGACAACCACTGCTCAAATAGCACCCTCACCTCCATATCAGGCACTTGCTATTAATGGCACTATCACTCTGAAATTCTTTGTTTACATGTTCATTGCTTTTCTGACTAGAATGCAAACTCCCTAAGACTAGGGTACTTATTTCCTGGTTTGTCCTGAGACCTCAGGGTGTAGAAGAACTCTTAGAAATTACTAGAGGCTTAAGAAATGAATATATATGTATACATATGTATGTATGTATGTACACGTGTGTCTGCATTCATATGCATTGTGTACATACATGTGTGTGGCTCGTGTATAAACATATGGGCACATGATTATTGATAAGACCTATTCAACACAGATTTGTGTTCTACACAAAAATTTTGTGTTAAACGTACGTATAAACAAATACCATAACGAATTGAAACAGCAAGATAGTTACAGATTCATTAATAACAGTGAAAGATCTCATGCTTTTCATTATCATCACATATCATCATTTTTAATTATAATCTTATCCTCGTCACTTATTTTTATCTACACTGTAAGCATTCTATTTACCACATTGAAAATAGGGCATGGCTAAGTAAATGAGACTCTTCCAAACTTAACCTTCGATTCCAACTGAATTCATTCCCTGCCTTTTACCTATTGTGATTCCTAGTTTCCTTGCAAATTCAAGAGTCCCAGTGGAAAGCAAGCGAAAGATGACTAATTGGCAGATGATTCCCTAAATGAAAGAAGACAAGATGGACTTGCTCATTTGAATAGAATTTGGGTGTTCCTTGTCTGACCTGGCTCCTGCTTCTCCTCCCACCCATCCTCATCTCCCACCCCTGGCTCTACATCACCTCCCATCTGCACGGGCAACCCATCTCCCAAGAGCTGTCACGTTTGAGTCCCTGGATGTCCTCCCTACATCCCTGTGCCCCCGTGAAGTAGGAAAAAAAAAGAGACTGATATAAGAATCACAGAGTGAGAGAAACTATTTTTGTTGTTATTGAAATAAGATAAAAGTGAAAAAATCTATTTTTTAAAAAGCCAAAATTTAAGCATTGGATCATCTCAAGATCTGATAGCTGGACAGCAGAATCCCTTCCACATACACACAACTATATTTAAAATAGATAATCAACACTGTTAATCAACCATACTTCAATATAAAATAAATATTTTTATAAATTATTGACAAAAAAAGATGGGTTCTCTCTTTATCGTTATGTGTTTCACATTCTAAAACAACCAACTACAGTCCACGTGGAGTATTTGCTTCTTTGCATGGTGTGTTGTGTGGGGTGTGTGTATGTGTATATGTGGTTTATTTCTGTCAGGTCACCAGTTGTAAAAAAATCAAGGAGTTCTGAAAAGAAATTTTTTCAATATTCTTGCATTACTTTGGGCAGTTTAATTATCCACTTCATGAAGAAGACAGGAGAGAGTTACAGGAACAGACCTGGCCTGAATTACTTCAATAATAGAGTTAAATATCTTTATTGACCCTTATCTTTTTTTCTCTTTTCTTTTTGTTTATAGAGCAGGTTCTTATTAGTTATCTATTTTATACATATTAGTGTATATGTAAATCCCAACCTCCCAATTCTTCCCACCACCACAACCCCCCAACTTTCCCCCCTTGGTGTCCATACATTTGATCTCTACATCTGTGTCTCTATTTCTGCCTTGCAAAGTGGTTCATCTGTACCATTTTTCTAGATTCCACATATAGGCATTAATATATTTGTTTTTCTCTTTCTTACTTCACTCTGTATGACAGTCTCTAGGTCCATCCACATCTCTACAAATGACCCAATTTCATTCCTTCTTGTGGTTGAGTAATATTCCATTGTATATATGTACCCCATCGTCTTTATGCATTCGTCTGTTGATGGGCATTTAGATTGCTTCCATGACTGGCTATTGTAAATAGTGCTGCAATGAACATTAGGGTGCATGCGTCTTTTGGAATTATGGTTTTCTCTGAGTATATGCCCAGCAGTGGGATTGCTGGATCGTATGGTAATTCTATTTTTAGTTTTTTAAGGAACCTCCATACCGTTCTCCATAGTGGCTGTATCAATTTACATTCCCACCAACAATCCACACCCTCTTCACCATTTGTTGTTTATAGATTTTCTGATGATGCCCATTCTAACCAGTGTGAGGTGATACCTCACTGTAGTTTTGATTTGCATTTCTCTAACAATTAGTGATGCTGAGCAGCTTTTCATGTGCCTCTTGGCCATTTGTATGTCTTCTTTGGAGAAATGTCTATTTAGGTCTTCTGCCCATTTTTGGATGGGGTTGTTTGTTTTCTTAATATTGAGCTGCATGAGCTGTTTATATATTTTGGAGATTAATCCTTAGTCCATTGATTCATTGGCAAATGTTGTCTCCCATTCTGAGAGTTCTCTTTCCGTCTTGTTTATAGTTTCCTTTACTGTGCAAAAGCTTTTAAGTTTCATTAGGTCAGATTTGTTTATTTTTCTTTTTATTTCCATTATTCTAGGAGGTGAGTCGAAAAGATCTTGCTGTGATTTATGTCAAAGAGTGTTCTTCCTATGTTTTCCTCTAAGAGTTTTATAGTGTCTGGTCTTACACTTAGGTCTTTAATCCATTTAGAGTTTATTTTTGTGTATGGTGTTAGGGAGTGTTCTAATTTCATTCTTTTACATGTAGCTGTCTAGTTTTCCCAGCACCACTTATTGAAGAGACTGTCTTCTCCATTGTATATCCTTGCCTCCTTTGTCACAGATTAGTTGATCATAGGTGTGTGGGTTTATCTCTGGGCTTTCTATCCATTTCCATTCATCTATATTCAGGTTTTTGTGCCAGTACCATATTGTCTTGATTACTGTAGCCTTGTAGTATAGTTTAAAGTTGGGGAGTCTGATTCCTCCAGCTCTGTTTTTTTCCCTCAAGATTGCTTTGGCTCTTTGGGGTCTTTTGTGTCTCCATACAAATTTTAAGATTTTTTTTTCTAGTTCTGTAAAAAATCTCATTGGTAATTTGATAGGGATTGCATTGAATCTGTAGATTGCTTTGGGTAGTATAGTCATTTTCACAGTATTGATTCTTCCAATCCAAGAACATGGTATATCTGTCCATCTGTTTGTGTCATCTTTGATTTCTTTCACCAGTGTCTTATAGTTTTCTGAGTACAGGTCTTTTACCTCCTTAGCTAGGTTTATTCCTAGGTATTTTATTTTTTTGTTGCCATGGTGAATGGGATTGTTTCCTTAATTTCTCTTTCATATCTTTCATTGTTAGTGTACAGGAATGCAAGAGATATCTGTGCATTAATTTTGTATCCTGCAACTTTACCAAATTCATTGATTAGCTCTAGTAGTTTTCCGGTGACATCTTTAGGGTTATCTATGAATAGTATCATGTCATCTGCAAACAGTGACAGTTTTATTTCTTTTCCAATTTATATTATTTTATTTCTTTTTCTCCCCCGATTGCCGTGGCTAGGACTTCCAAAACTTTGTTGAATAATAGTGGTGAGAGTGGACATCCTTGTCTTGTTCCTGATCTTAGAGGAAATGCTTTCAGTTTTTCACCATTGAGAATGATGTTTGCTGTGGGTCTGTCATATATGGCCTTTATTATGTTGAGGTAGGTTCCCTCTATTCCCACTTTCTGGAGAGTTTTTGTCAAAAGCTTTTTCTGCATCTATTAAGATGATCATATAGTTTTTGTTCTTCAATTCGTTAATATGGTGTATCACACTGATTGACTTGCATATATTAAAGAATCCTTGCATCACTGGGATAAATCCCACTTGATCATGGTGTAGGATCCTTTTAATGTGTTGCTGGAATCTGTTTGGTAGTATTTTGTTGAGGGTTTTTGCATCTATATTCATCAGTGATATTGGCCCGTAATTTTCTTTATTTTGTAGTATCTTTGTCTGGTTTTGGTATCAGGGTGATGGTGGCCTCGTAGAATGAGTTTAGGAGTGTTCCTTCCTCTGCAATTTTTTGAAAGTTTGAGAAGGACAGGTGTTAGCTCTTCTCGCCTGTGAAACCACCTGGTCCTGGACTTCTGTTTGTTGGAAGATTATTTTTTTTTTTTTAAGAAGATGTTGTGGGTAGGAGTTTATTAATTAATTTATTTATTTTTGCTGTGTTGGGTCTTCGTTTCTGTGCGAGGGCTTTCTCTAGTTGTGGCGGGCGGGGGCCACTCTTCATCACGGTGCACGGGCCTCTCACTATCGCGGACTCTCTTGTTGTGGAGCACAGGCTACAGATGCGCAGGCTCAGTAGTTGTGGCTAGTTCCTCCGTGGCATGTGGGATCCTCCCAGACCAGGGCTCAAACCCGTGTCTCCTGCATTAGCAGGCAGATTCTCAACCACTGCGCCACCAGGGAAGCCCTGTTGGAAGATTTTTAATCACAGTTTCACTTTCATTACTTGTGATCAGTCTGTTCATATTTTCTACTTCTTCCTGGTTCAGTCTTGGAAGGTTATACTTTTCTAAGAATTTGCCATTTCTTCCAGGTTGTCCATTTTATTGGCATAGAGTTGCCTGTAGTAATCTCTTAGGATGCTTTGTACTTCTGCGGTGTCTGTTGTAACTTCTTTTTCATTTCTAATTTTATTGATTTAAGTCCTCTCCCTCTTTTTCTTGATGAGTCTGGCTAATGGTTTATCAATTTTGTTTATCTTCTCAAAGAACCAGCTTTTAGTTTTATTGATCTTTGCTATTGTTTTCTTGGTTTCTATTTCATTTATTTCTGCTCTGATTTTTATGATTTCTTTCCTTCTACTAACTTTGGGTTTTGTTTGTTCTTGTTTCTCTATTTCCTTTAGGTGTAAGGTTAGATCGTTTTTTGAGATTTTTCTTGTTTCTTCAGGTAGGCTTGTATTGCTATAAACTGCCCTCTTAGAACTGCTTTTGCTGCATCCCATAGGTCTTGGATCATCATATCTTTGTTGTCATTTGTCTCTACGTGTTTTTTGACTTCCTCTTTGATTTCTTCAGTGATCTCTTGGTTATTTAGTAACGTATTAATTAGCCTCCATGTGTTTGTGTTTTTTTACGGTTTTTTCCCTGTAATTGATTCCTAATCTCATAGCGTTGTGGTCGGAAAATATGCTTGATATGATTTCAGTTTTCTTAAATTTACCAAGGCTTGATTTGTGACCCAAGATGTGATCTATTCCAGAGAATGTTCCATGTGCACTTGAGAAGAAAGTGTAATCTGCTGTTTTCAGATGGAATGTCCTATAAGTATCAATTAAATCTACCTGGTCCACTGTGTCACTTAAAGCTTGTGTTTACTTATTAATTTTCTGTTTTGATAATCTGTCCATTGGTGTAAGTGAGGTGTTAAAGTCCCCCACTATTATTGTGTTAGTGTTGATTTCCTCTATTATGGCTCTTAGCATTTGTCTTATGTGTTGAGGTGCTCCTATGATGGGTGCATATATATTTATAATTGTTATAACTTCTTCTTGGATTGATCCCTTGATCATTATGTAGTGTCCTTCCTTGTCTCTTGTAACATTCTTTATTTTAAAGTCTATTTTACCTGATACGAGTATGGCTACTCCAGCTTTCTTTTGATTTCCATTTGCATGGAATATCTTTTTCCATCCCCTCACTTTCAGTCTGTATGTGTCCCTAGGTCTGAAGTGGGTCTTTTGTAGACAGCATATATATGGGTCTTGTTTTTGTATCCATTCAGAAAGCCTGTGTCTTTTTGTTGGAGCATTTAATCCATTCACATTTAAGGTAATTATCTATATGTATGTTCCTATGACCATTTTCTTAATTGTTTTGGGTTTGTTTTTGTAGATCCTTTTCTTCTCTGTGTTTCCCACTTAGAGTCTTTCCCTTAGCATTTGCTGTAGAGCTAGTTTGGTGGTGCTGAATTCTTTTAGCTTTTGGTTGTCTGTAAAGCTTTTGATTTCTCCAATGAATCTGAATGAGACCCTTGCTGGGTAGAGTAATCTTAGCTGTAGGTTCTTCCCTTTAATCACCTTAAATATATCGTGCCACTATCTCTGGCTTGTAGAATTTCTGCTGTTAACCTTATGGGAGTTCCCTTGTATGTTATTTGTCGTTTTTCCCTTGTTGTTTTTAATAATTTTTCTTAGTCTTTATTTTTTGTCAATTTGATTACTATGTGTCTCGGCGTGTTTCTCCTTGGGTTTATCCTGCCTGGGACTCTCTGCACTTCCTGGACTTGGGTGGCTATTTCCTTTCCCATTTTACAGAAGTTTTCAACTATAATCTCTTCAAAGATTTTCGCTGGTCCTTTCTCTCTCTATTCCCTTCTGGGACCCCTATAATGCAAATGTTGTTTCGTTTAATGTTGTCTGAGAGGTCTCTTAGACTGTCTTCATTTCCTTTTTTTTTTTTATTCTGTTCCATGGCAGTGAATTCCACCATTCTGTCTTCCAGGTCACTTATCCATTCTTCTGCCTCAGTTATTCTGCTATTGATTCCTTCTAGTGTATTTTTCATTTCAGTTATTGTATTGTTCATCTCTGTTTGTTTGTTCTTTAATTCTTCTTGGTGTTTGTTCTTTAATTCTTCTAGGTCTTTGTTAAACATTTCTTGCATCTTCTCGATCTTTGCCTCCATTCTTTTTCCGAGGTCCTGGATTATCTTCACTATCATTATTCTAAATTCTTTTTCTGGAAGATTGCCTATCTCCACTTCATTTAGTTGTTTTTCTGGGGTTTTATCTTCTTCCTTCATCTGGTACACAGTCCTTTGTCTTTTCGTTTTGTCTGTCTTTCTGTGAATGTGGTTTTCGTTCCACAAGCTGCAGGATTGTAGTTCTTCTCGCTCCTGCTGTCTGCCCTCTTGAGCCTTTTCCTTCTGAGGAATCTTTCACAATAAAGTATAACACCAGTTCTTGACCTCTAGAACGATCCAACGTGGCCGCAGGACTAGTTTGACCAGGCCAGGCCATATGATTGGTTTTATTAACATATCTGTCCCAAAGAGTGAAATTTCACACCTGTGTGACCCCTTGAAGGAGTTGAGAACTGCTTCCCACCCTTCATAGTCTTAATAACACAGGAACTGGCTGTGCTTTTCATTTTTAATCATCCCATAGTCTTTATCTGCCTCCTGTACAAGTTACAACCTAAAGGTTGAATTAGTATATAATTTGGTTACAGATAACCTTGTTTACTGAACATTCAGAAGGAATATTATATAATACTTTTCCTTCCTTCCAATCTAAAAATATGTATTATTGGATCCATCCTGCAACTGGAATCCAGCTACACAAGGACTTACTTAATTTGTCTCCAGTTTCAAACAAGACAAAAAACTGTACCTGTCCATAGCCCTATAAATTGCTTCATAAGGAAAAAAGCTTAGGTTAAAGAGTTCCCGAGATGGTGAAGTAGGAAGACCCCGCGCTCACCTTCTCTCAGGGTCTCTCACACCAATATGACAACTGTTTTCAAGAAACTGGGCTTCCCTGGTGGTGCAGTGTTTAAGAATCCACCTGCCAATGCAGGGGACATGGGTTCGTGCCCTCATCCGGGAAGATCCCACAAGCCGCGGAGCAACTAAGCCCGTGCCACAACTACTGAGCCTGTGCTCTAGAGCCCACAAGCCACAACTACTGAGCCTGCATGCCACACTACTGAAGCGTGCACGCCTAGAGCCCATGCTCCACAACAAAGAGAAACCACTGCAATGAGAAGCCTGCGCACTGCAATGAAGAGTAGCTCCCACTTGCCACAACTAGAGAAAGCCCGCACCTAGCAACAAAGACCCAATGCAGCCAAAATATGAAAATAAATTTATATACAAGAAACTACCAATGTGAAAGACCAGAGCCTTTCAGAAAAGACCTTCTATGGCTGAAGAGAGAAAGAAGGAACCACAGCAAGACAGGAGGGGCAAAATTGCGAAAGAGTCCAGACCCATACCAATGGGTGGGCGAGCCACAAACGGGAGAATAGCTATAACTGCAGGGATTCTTCCCAAGGGGTGGGGGGTTGGAGCCCTACATTGTGCTCCCCAGCCCAAGGGTCCAGTGCCAGGAAAATGAGCCCCCAGAATGTTTGGCTTTAAAGGCCAGCAGGGATTACTTTTGGGGGAGCCAGAGGGCTGTGGGAAATAGAGACTCCACTCTTAAAGGGTACACACAAAATCTCACATACTCTAGGACTCAGGGCAGAAGTAGCCATTTGAAAGGAACCTGTGGCAGACCCACCTGCTGATACTGGAAAGTGTTCCAGAGAGGCAGGAGGAAACTGGAGACCGAGACATGGGCGGCAGCCATTTTGGGGAGCTCGTTCTACCACGGAGACACTGGTGCTGGCGGGCACCATTCTGGAACCCTCCCTCTAGCTTATTAGCTCCAAGAACCAGCCCCGTCCCCACTCACCAGCCTGCAGGCACCAGTACTGAGATATCTCAAGCCAAGCGACTAGCTGGGAGGAGACACAGACCCACCACCAGCAGGCCAGCTGCCTGAACACCTGCTGAGCCCATAGCCAATCCTGGATACAGCCCTATCCATCATAGATTCCAGGATGTGGCCCCACACACCAGGGTGCAAACACTAGATCTGGGACCCCCCCAGGGTCCTTCAGATAGAGACATGGGGAGCCTGCTCCACCTGCAGTGTACAGGCACCAATCCCAGAACCCCCTGGGCTATAGCCCTGCCCATCAGCAAGCCAGTTCTAGCCTTGGTACCAGCCTCACCCACCAGCAGGTGGACATCTGTCCCCAAACAACTGTAGCCCTGCAGCCTGCCATGGCAGGGCCCAGTCCTCTCACCAGCAGGCCAGCCCCAACCCTGAGACACCTCGGGGCCCTCAGCCAGTTGCCCCAGGATCTGACCCCATTCTTCAGCAGGGAGATACAACTTCGGGATACCCTGGACCCTGCAGCCAGCTGTATCAGGAACTGGCCCCACCCAACAGTGATCCAACACCAGCTCTGGGAGCCCCGGACCCTGCAGCCAGAGACCCCAGGACTAGACCCTGCCCAGCAACAGGTCAATTCCAGATTTGGGACACCTTGGGCACCTCAGCCAGTGGCCCTGGGATCTAGCCCCACCCACTAGCTTTGGGACCCCCAGGGCCCTTCAGTCAGAGTCCCCAGGATCCAGCTCCACCCACCAGTGAGCCAGCACTAGCCCTGGGACTCGCTGGGGTTCCACAGCCAGCCTTGTCATTACGCAGCCCTACCAACCAGTGGCCAGCAGCCTCCACACAAGGCAGGGCCTGACAACCAGCTGAACAGGGGGCCAGCCATGCCGACCAGCACGTCCACAGTAGTCCACCCACCACAACAGAAGGACCCACAGAGCCCACATAGGGGGAACCCCTAGAGTACATAGCTCTGGTGAGCAGACCTGCTGGAACGTATAAGATATCTCCTACAACAGGCCACTTCTCTAACACTGGGAAACATAACCAACCTACCAGATACAAAGGATGAAATTTTGCATTTTCCACAACATGGATGGACCTAGAGGGTATTATGCTTAGTGAAATAAGTCAGACAAAGATGAATACTTTATGTTGTCATTTATATGTGGAACCAGAAAATAAAATAAATGAATCAATGTGTCAAAACAGAAACAGACTCACAGATATACAGAACAAACTAGTGGTTTCCAGTGGGGCTAGGGAAGAAGCGGGGAGGGGCAACACAGGGGTAGAGGATTAAGAGGTAAAAATGATTATGTATAAAATTAGTAATCTACAAGGATATACTGTACAGCACAAGGAGTGTAGTCATTATTTTATAATAACATTAAATGGAGTATAGTTTTGAATCACTATGTTGTACACCTGAAACGACTATAATATTGTAAATCAGCTATACCTCAATAAAAAAAATCGTTTTAAGAAGAAAAAGTAAAAAAAAACCAATCAACAAACTACATTAAATAAATGTTAGTAAGCATATGAGTGAGGAAAAAAAAGAAAGGAAGGAAGGAACAGAGGGAGGGAGGGAAGGAGCGAGGGAGGGAGGGAGGAAAGAAGGAAGGAAAACTTAAAGAGCATCATCGATTTTTCATCTTTCTGCTCCTTAACCAATATAACCACTAGACAATATATAAAGTGAAACCATGAAATAAAAACATTCTCCATAAAAATAAGAAAAAAAACCTTTGTATCAAATCATCCTAGACCATAAAGCATAAAGAAAATAGATACCTGACATCTATGTTTAATATAGATCCCAGGCCAAAAAACAAAAACAAAAAACTTTGCATATTTCTCAGCCCAGGAAATCTCTATTTATGCTATTATTTTATCCTTTGTACTGCAATAAGAAGAATGGAGCTTCTTTGTACTGCAATAAGAAGAAGGGAGGTTCTTGCCAGTATCTAGAAAGAAATTTTGCTTCACCCTTAGTATTCTAAGCTTCATGCTCTGATAAGTATGGCCATATGTGTCTCCCCTTCAGGAACAGAAAACTATAGTGCTTGGATTCCTCCAGAGGAAGTGAGATGGCTTGGGCAGAATGAATAAATATCCTTTCTTCTTTGGGGTACTGAAAGTCAAGGCATTACAAATGTCAGAAACCAGAAAACAAGGCAGCGGATATCTAGCAGAACCATGATTTGAAGGAATGGAAAGGAGTCATTGAAATAGAGACCTAGGAACCTGACTTTCCAAATCATACCTAGATGTGTACGCTCAGCTTTTTTAGAAGCCAGCCCCAAACATTTGCCCTCTTTCTTTTTTGCTGCTTCACTCTTCCCCAGTTGACAGCCTCCACCCTCATCCATCATCTCCTCTGTCTCCTGGCCTATTCCAGCCTTTAGTTTCTAAGTCAATATGACTTCCCAACCTAGAATTTAGTGCCTATTCTGGGCTAAGGATACAACAATAAACAAAAAAAATCTCAGCCCTCAATGAGCTTAAATTCTAGATGGAGGAAAAACACAAAAAAATAATAAATTAAAAAATTTTTTAAATAAATTAAAAATTAAAATACAGAGAATTAGTTGACCATATGACAATGATGGTCATCAAATTTTTGACCTGCAAAAATGGCAATTTCATGAGTCAACGTTTATATTAAATTGTGATAATATTTTAAAAATTACACAAGGGAGAATAGGTAGTAGGGTGTATGGGAAAGTGAGCACAGAGAGGGTTACAACTTAAAACAGGGCAATCAGTGTCTAAGTGGTAGAATTATATGAGATTGTTTTTCTACTCTTTCACTATTTTTCAAAGGAGCATGCATTCCTTCATAATGAGTTTTTTAAAACTTTATGACATTAAAATTGCTGAAAAACTGAAATGAGTCATACAAACATGTAAATCTTAGGGTATTTACATCAAGCAAGAATCTAAGATACAGATCATATTAACACAATCTTATTCACGCCCTATGAAATTAGGGTAAAATACAGTGTGGTATAAAACATCTAATATTTATGTTCCAAACCATAAATTTTAAAAATAAGAAAGAAACTATTTTAATGAGTATTGTAGAAATACAACTTATGTTACATTTTTTAAATGTGCATGATCAAAGAACAAAACACTCCCATTGTTAGATCACCCAAGTAACAGACTGCCATCTAACACATGCTTTTCAGTATTTAAATTGTTTGTGAAACAAAAATGTGGGGAGAGGGAAGCACTACTTACAAAATGTACCTACCTACAAGGCAGCTTAATTAAAAAATAAACTAATATATAACTTAAACACTGAAACAATAACTATGGTATGATGACAACTTTGTAAATAAATTCCAGAAAAATTAGGATACTAGTAAAATTAATTATTAAATTAATCTATTAAACATAGACTAAAATCTAAAAGGAAGAAGTGAATTCTCCTGAATACTGATTGACCTCGCTCAATAATCTTAACAGTGCACATGTGCCCTTTCCTCAAAGGAAATCTCCAAACCAGCACTGTGCAACAGAACTTTCTGCAATGTTGGAAATGTTCTGCCTTGTCCTATAAGGTAACCACTAACTACACATGGCTACTGAGCATTTGAAATGCGGTTCATGCAACTAAGAAACAGAATTTTTTATTTTATTTTAATTATTTAATTTTAATTTAAACAGCCGCAAGAGGCTAGTGGCTACCTACCCAGATAGTACAGCTCTAAGAACTGCCTCTTGCATCCTTTTCTTAATTAACTCAGAGTCTTCCACCTGGCTGATTCCCCACTGTAGACAAACTAGGCTCTACTTCTCACTCTCGGTCTACCATACTGTCCACCTGGCCTCAAACTTTCTTCCTAAGTTGTTGCATAGCTGATTTCAGCAAAGCTGTGGTCCAGTGCTGCTCAGCTCAGAAACACTGGCTGACAGAGCCCTGGTCTCTTCCTGCTTGCCCAGGAAAAGAAGTGGGATACTAATGCTTTTTTTAAAAAGTGAATAGACAACTAAATGTCCTGTAAGACTTCTTAGATACTAACCCAGAGGGAAGAGATTAAATCCAGTGATGTATCAAAAGCCACTCCCAAACTTAAAATTCTACTATCCCAAACCTAAAATTCTAGGTAATGACAATTTCCAAAATTATATAGTATTTACAGAATAATTCCAGTACCTTAAACCTTACAAAACTCAACTCCCAAATCAAAGCATCTAATGGCATTATTTGGAATCACACTATCATGCAACCAGTCCCCTGACTCACTGAGCAAAAAGGGTAACTTACCTTTTCTGCTGTTCTTAAGAAAGATGTTTTAATACTCAAAGTATTATTTTCATAATTTATTGTCATTCATAGGAACTTAGGTCATCTATATCTTTATGCAAAATACTGGAGTAAATCTTTCCCTCAATTTTACATTCTTAAAGCTGTTACAGTTGTTCAATTTCAAGTGGATACCCATTTTCTGTTATTTACCAGACTTTATAACTTACAGTCAGTAGATACAATAGTTTTAAATATAGTATTTAACTGATATTAGAAAACAAAGTAAAATATACTAAGAAAAAAAATTTTACAGCAGGATAAGAAACTGGATTCAATGTGTATCTGAAAACAGTGAGTGCAGCTCAAGGAAAACTTACTGATTTAGCAGGACATCAAGAATAAAGGATGTTCCAAAGGCACCCAGCAGGAAGCTTGCCTGGTCAACGTGAGTCAACTGCAATATCAGAAAGATAAAAGGTATTTATTATTCAGCCATAGAGATCAAATGATAAGCACTTCTCATGATCATTTGAAAGTTTTATAATATAAATTAGAAAAACAGTTCAACATAGAAATTAAATAAAAACAGAGTAAAATTTGCACCTTCTTAGAAGCTATTCACTAATCTGAAGTAAAGTACCACTTAATCAAGGAGGGCAAGTACCCTCCCTTTCTGCTTTATCTCAAGTGGTTAAACGTTTCATTTCCAAGAAGACTGAACTACATTTCATTCTGTTTTAGATGACTGACTCCTTTAAAATTAAGCTTTGTACATTAAAAAAGAAATAGGGAAAAATATGTTCAATACAAGAGTAAATTAAGATGATGAATGTGATCTATTTACAAGGAAGACATCTAAACGTCTAAAAAACCCTTTTCATCCTATCTCAAATACATACTTTCGAAGTAATAGTTCAGTTCTAATTTACCAAATGTAATTTCATAGAGGTTTCCACAATTTCCTAAGAGAAAAACTGAGCCTCTGCCCATCTACTGCAAACATCACCCATCAAAAGTTTATTGGGAAAAAAATCACTATTTCCTATGCCAATCTAGGGACTCCCAGAGAAAATCACAAGGGACTCTAAAAAACATACAGTGTTACCAATAACATTAATATTAGCGTATTGAATAACCACATGTAATAACTGAAAAGAAAGGAGGAAGGAAGCAGAACTATTTATTTTGACTTCCCATATTAACAGTAGCTATACCTGAGCAGTAGAACTATAAATTATTTGATTTTTTGGTTCATATTTGTCTATAGTATCCAAAATTTCTACAATAAACATGTATAATTCCTGCAGTGAGAAAAGCAAACATACACTATTTTAGAGATATAAACCATCTGAGCAACTGTATTTATGTAGCAAGTGAGGCAGATGGTCGTGCTGCTCCCCGAGAACC
The DNA here is from genome assembly GCF_011762595.2 of Tursiops truncatus. NCBI lineage: Eukaryota > Metazoa > Chordata > Mammalia > Artiodactyla > Delphinidae > Tursiops > Tursiops truncatus. The sequence goes on from NC_047042.1 coordinate 53,860,242, forward strand.
AGCGCATCTTAGGAAGGGACATTGTAGGATTCTGTGGGGCACAAAGGGCACCTCAATCATACCTAGGATTTTCACACTCATTAACCTATGGTATCAGGAGAAAGGAGAGTGCTTAATAATCATAAAGCTTTCTGGAAACAAAGGATAACCTTTCCATTTAAAAATCTTTGAAATAAGTGGGAGTGGGAGAATGCCACACCTCAGTTGCTAACACATTCCAATCCTCGTGAAACCGCAAGAATGAAGAACTATCTGGATACTTCTCAGCCTCATTAAACATCCAACCCTAACTCCTCACTCTTCCCAATTAACACCCAGGTTATCACCAAATTCTGGCTTCTTTTTTCTTTTTATGATGGTTCTTGGATCCACACTTTACTCTTCATTTCATATCTGCCACAGTTCATATCCTCCCTGATTTACCTAAAACTGACTCCTTATCAAAACCCCAAATGTAAGTCCTGTATTTTCTACTACATCAAATACAAACTTTCTCTCTCTGCATATCAAGATCCTCCACAATCACCTCCCCCCACCCCAGACATAACAGCACACAAGTTCCCAAGGACCCACCCATATCCCATTCACACTCAGTTCTCTCTTCTACTCTTTAATTCCACAAACTATGTGCATTCCAACTCTTTCTATAGCTTTCATTCATCACTTGTGCTTTTCCAAACCAGACCCTGGGGTAGTGATCTTCACCATGGCCATTTCCCAGAAATGGCCCTATTCATCCTTCAAGACTTAGATCAAGTTCCTTTTTGTATTAGTCTACCCGGGCTACCATAAGAAAGTACCACAGACCGGATGACGTAAACAACAGAAATTTGCTTTCTCACAGTTCGGGAGGCTGGAAGTCCAAGCTCAAGGTGTTGGCAGATTTGGTTTCTCCTGAGGCCTCTCTCCTTGGCTTGCAGATGGCCACATGGTTTCCTCTCTATGCATGTGTACCCCAGGTGTCTCTCTCTCTCTCTCTCTCTCTCTCCCCTAAGGATATCAGTCATATTGGATTAGCATCCACCCTTACAACTTCATTTAATCTAATTACCTCTTTAAAGACTGTCACCAAATACAGTCCCATTAGCATTAGGGCTTCAATATATAAATTCTGGAGGGGACACAATTCAATCCAAACTTTCCTCTCCCAGGAAGTCTTCCCAAACCCTTCTAGCTTCCTTCTCTCCTCTTCCTCAATACGGTTCATCTTGATATGAGGGCCTCAGTACTGACCAGCACCAGGTATTCAGTAAGTATTTCCTGACTGACTGACTCATTTGAGGGTTTGTTTGATCAATCACCTGGATGCACACATGAACAACAATTACACAGCTATAAATTACCTGCTTACAGAAATGCCATCCTTCCATCAAGTTGTTCTTAATGCTACCCCAATGGATAATTTCTTTTCTCTAAAAGCTCTTTGAGTTTCCTGAAGTGCTAACAACCATGTTTGGGGAACAGCCTGGGGAAAGCTCTGTCTCAATTAAAAAGAACCTCTCTCTCCTCCATTCTTTCTCAGCATTTATTGTGAACATGGCAGAGGACACATGTTATTCATCACGGCATCATAATTACAGCCTGGATCAAAATAACATTACTATTCTTTTTTAGCAAGATATTTACTGTTTGCATTAATTCTGTCTAATTCTTATATTTTCTTTTTCCTGCAGCTTCAGTTTACAACTGGTATTTTACTTTATTGATCTCATCCATGTCCCAAGGAGAAACCCATTATGTAAATTCAACAGAAAATCTATTGACAGCATGTTTAACTGCCATTAGTGAAAAATGTTTGCATTATTGATAGTAATAGGAACGGGATTATATTAATATTGTTTTAATGTAAGGAAGGCTTCCTTAGACTGTATACAGATTGATTCATTCAACAAACATCTTCTGAGAGTCTACCAAGTGCTGGGAACTCTTCTGATTTGGGGGGCAAGATGAAGAAGACTGATCATGTTTCCTCTCTAGTGGGGCTTATCTTCTAGTGGAAGGAGATAGAAAGTGACAAATGAAATGACAGAAAATGACCAATTAGATGAAAAATAAACTTAGAATATAAATACACTGTTCTCAGATTTAATAAAACAGGGTAAACAGGTAACCAGGGTAGACAGCGTTCTAGGTGGTATGGAGGCCTCTCTGAGGAGATGACATCTGGAGAATTAGAAGGGATCTATGGCAGACAGACTGACGGCTCCAAAGATGACCACACTCTAATCTCTGGAACTTGTGAACGTGTTACCTCACACAGCAAAAAGGACTTCGCCGATGTGATAAAGTTAGGGACCCTGAGATGGGGAGAGTATACTGGATTATCCAGGTGGACCCAAGGTAGTCACCAGAGTCTTATAAGGATCGGAGTCAGAGAAGGAGATGTGATGATGGAAGTAGAGATTAAAATGAGGTTAGGAAAAGGCCACATGCCAAGGAATGTTGGCAGCCCCCAGAAACCGGAAAAAACAAGGAACAATTTTCCCCTAAAGCCCCCAAAAGGAGCACAGCCCTGAGAACACCTTCATTTTAGCCTTTTAAGACCTAATTCAGGCTTCTGATCTCTAGAACTGTAAGAAAATTCATTTTAGTTGTTTTATGACATTAAGTTTGTGGTATAATGTGTTACAGCAGCAATGGGAAACTAATACAGCATCACTGGCAATGTCCCTGAACATTTAGAAAAGCAACTCCAATAACGAGTGGATTGCATCAGTGTTCAATGTCATTTTCCTCCGTGGCTGGGTTAAAACCAAGGCACCTGCACCAGTAGAACTGACACTCATGAAGGCAAAAGGATCAAACTCCAAACATAGGACTTCCCAGCCAAAACAAATTTGCAGTAGTAATCACGAAAATACATGTTAGCTTGGTTTCCTTGCATTCTGGATGGTCATCTACCATTCAGGCACCTGCCATCCCCAAATGTCTGACTTAACAAGTAGGCTGAAGAGAAGAAACATATTTACTTCTTTACGTTATCTTGGAGAAATTATAAATTAAGTAGAATTACACTGAACTCATGCAATTAACAATCCAGCTTATTATTCAACACCTTAATCTTAGACCTTACCTTCTTAGCTCAAAAGAAAAGAAAATGTTTAAGAAGAGAGAACTAGTCTAATCAGGATTTTCCTCTTTATTTTGGTGGGGGAGTGCCTAACATATATTGACCCCCCAAATTCTAATATTTATTAACTAATATTAGTTATTATTTGATATCTAATATTTATTAAGAAGATTATTTTTATTAAGAAGATTATTAAGAAGATTAAAAGGTAGTAATGGCTCTTAGAGACATTTGAAAATTATTATTATTTTGCAGAAATGCATTTTTTCAAATTACTATATAAGAATGACTTGTGATTTTAAAATCTATTAACCAAATGCTTTGTTACCCTAGAATAACCTAGAGCTCATATAATACACATCCTTATTTTACAAATAAGGAAACTGAGGCATGTGAGTAAATGTCATTTCCAAATCACCCTGTTTGGTAGTAGGGCAGCATTTCACCTCCTGGCAGGCCTCTTCCATCATGCTTCATCTTTGCTATCATTCTGCAGTTTGGAGGTGGCTTGCAGGTTTTACTGGGTTCTAAAGAGCACTTCTAGAGCATTTAGAAGAAAATCAAACCACGAAAAACAATCTTTGGAACTCTGACTTCATCAGAAAAGTCAATAACATTATCACATCTGACACAAAGCACAACCTTAGAAATTAAGCATTATACTTTACAATACACATGGAAATCCATTTTTTAAGGAAACAAATTACACAGGTATGGTAAAGTGTGTGTGTTTTAAGCAGTGAGGCTGATTTTGATCATAGCTGTGAAAAAAGACTGAGGGAGAAAAAGGCAAAAATATAAAATAACTATCGAGATGGCAAGAAAACTTAATAAATCAATATAATTACATAAGGATAATTTAAATTTCAAAAATGAATCAGAATTTTAGGACCAGAAGAACCTGATACAATCCCCAGATTGAGGCCTGTTTATTATCCATGGGCAACAGCTGAAATTTAAGTGTGAAGTTAATATAACCCTCAAGCTCCTTATGCATTTTGCTTCTTGACAACCTGTCTTTTTCTCCTCACATCTCCTAGAGCCATGAACTAGAGCAACCCTACATATTACAAAGAGCAGATATAAATGAATTTTTCAAGCTTGTCTTACTTACAACCTTTTTTTTTTTTTAAAGATTTTATTGTTGATGTGGACCATTTTTAAAGTCTTCATTGAATTTGTTACAATGTTGCTTCTGTTTTACGTTTTTGGCTTTTTTTTCTAGCTGCCAGGCATGTGGGATCTTAGCTCCCCGACCAGGTATCGAACCCACACCCCCTGCATTGGAAGGCGAAGTCTTAACCACTGGACGGCCAGGGAAGTCCTTATAACCTTTTTTTAAAGCAAAGATGACACTAAAACTGTCATGGTAGAATCAGAACTTTGACACAAGGAGAAAGACAGGTAGTTTGGGTTTTTAATTAAGCCCAACCTGAATAATGAATCAATGAATATCAGTGGCGTGGGAGTATTACCAGTCAAACAGTATTATACAACAGGATAATTCTGAAAATTAACATAATTAAAACGAAGTCTTCAATGTATGTAACAGAATATTTAGCTGTTCTGCATCCTAAATTCTTCTTTGCCATTTGATTGCTTCTATTTAGTTTTTTAAAATATGCAAGTGTAATTCCTGGTATCCAATACTTTGAGCTCAGTAAAAAACAAAATACCAATAATTACTTTTAAATATTTTCCCTGGTCTTCTACATCAGACAAGGCAACTGAAGAGTCACCATAACCTGACTGTAATTACTCCATTGCCTTATGTGGACTTCTGACAAAACAGTTCAAAAAGACTGATACTACAACCTATTAAGATTCCTCATTCTAGAATTTCCTGTAGCCACATCAACAATATTGTTTTCCCCTGTCTGTTACTCACGATATGGAACTTACTGAAGCAGAATTGTGTAACAATGGCTTTTTTTAACACAGGATTCTACCAAATAGATCTACCTAATACATAAATTAGCACAATACATATATAAGAGCATTAGTGTTTTCTATTCATAATTGTATATCTATGACTCTATGTTAAATGCCTCCCTCTTTTCATGTGGTCAACTCAATCATGTCCATAGTTGTCATAATCTGTATCATATATTGCATTTAATTTACATATTACCTTTAACCAAAAGGCTCTTAAAATCCAACCTTCTATATTTAGTATTGCAAGAACCAAACAGTGTCCAGCAACAGGACATTTTAAAACAAAATGAAACAAAACAAAAAGCATAGCCTTTAAAGCCAGGCAGAACTGGGTTTGAATTCTGGGTGTTCCATTTATTAGTGGAACAAACTAGGGCAAATTGTTTAATGTCTCTGAACTGAAAGTCCTTGTCTCTAAAAGACCAAAAATAATAATACACACTCTGTAGCTTTATTGTGAAAACTAAAGGACAAGTTACAATCCACTCAACCTTTATGGAGCACTGACCATACCTCAGGAAATACACCAGGCTCTGGGGATACACAGAACAGTCAGACATGGCCCCTACACCCAAGAAACTCACAGTCAAAATGGGGAGCTGCTACACAAATTATTACAAAATATTTGAAAATCCAATAATAGATATATGTACAAGGTATAACAGCAGCCGTCTGACTATAGGATTACAGAGAGTTGGGGAGGTGCTCCTCAGACCAAGAATGCAGGGGAAAGCACTCCTGGTAAAAGACCCGACAAAGGCACAAAAATGGGAAACTCAACACACTCAGGGATTATAGGAAATGCTATATTCTTGAGACAGAAGATGTGAGGCATCTATTGTGGGAGAACAGGCTGGAACCCCAATGCCATAGAACTTCCAAACCAGTGGTTCTCAATCCTCATTGCATATTAGGCTTGCTCAGGAAGCTTTTTAAATAATACCACTGCCTGGGCCCCAAACTCAGAGATTCTAATTCTTTTAGTCTGGGATGGATCCTGGGCATCAATATTTTTTAAAGAGCTACGCTGTAATTCTGAGGGGTGGCCAAGGGTTCAGAACCACTAGTATAAAACCATGAAAGAAATGTACTCCTTGCCCTGGAAACAATAAGAAATGGATGTAAAAGGCTTTGAGATGATAGATGTTCAATAAACAATAGCTCCTTTCCCTTATCTTCACAATTTACGACAAAATATGTTTAGCTTTGAAACTGATGATCTACTCATTGAATCCCCCTATATTTCTTGCAAGTAAAATGTATGTTCTTTTGACAATTTACTGCCTGAATTTTGTTGTTGAGTTCAACCAAAATAATAAAAGTCTTAAAAGTTAAAAAAACCAGCATCACCCAACCAGCTTTACAACAAATGCTAAAGGATCTTCTCTAGGCAAGAAACGCAAGAGAAGGAAAAGACCTATAATAACAAACCCAAAACAATTAAGAAAATGGGAATAGGAACATACATATCGATAATTACCTTAAATGTAAATGGATTAAATGCTCCCACCAAAAGACACAAACTGGCTGAATGGATACAAAAACAAGACCCATATATGCTGTCTACAAGAGACCCACTTCACCTAGAGAAACATAGAGACTGAAAGTGAGGGGATGGAAAAAGATATTCCATGCCAATGGAAACCAAAAGAAAGTTGGAGTAGCAATTCTCATATCAGACAAAATAGACTTTAAAATAAAGACTATTAGAAGAGACAAAGAAGGACACTACATAATGATCAAGGGGTCGATCCAAGAGGAAAATAAAACAACTGTAAATATTTATGCACCCAACATAGGAGCACCTCAATACATAAGGCAAATACTAACAGCCATAAAAGGGGAAATCGACAGTAACACATTCAGGTAGGGGACTTTAAAACCCCACTTTCACCAATGAACAGATCATCCAAAATGAAAATAAATAAGGAAACACAAGCTTTAAATGATATATTAAACAATATGGACTTAATTGATTTTTATAGGACATTCCATCCATAAACAACAGAATACACATTTTTCTCAAGTGCTCATGGAACATTCTCCAGGATAGATCATATCTTGGGTCACAAATAAAGTAAATTTAAGAAAATTGAAATTGTATCAAGTATCTTTTCCCCCCACAACGCTATAAGACTAGATATCAATTACAGGAAAAGATCTGTAAGAAACTCAAACACATGGAGGCTAAACAATACACTACTTAATAACGAAGTGATCACTGAAGAAATCAAAGAGGAAATCAAAAAATACCTAGAAACAAATGACAATGGAGACACGACGACACAAAACCCATGGGATGCAGCAAAAGCAGTTCTAAGAAGGAAGTTTATAGCAATACAATCCTACCTTAGGAAATCAGGAAACATCTCGAATAAACAACCTAACCTTGCACCTAAAGCAATTAGAGAAAGAAGAACAAAAAAACCCCAAAGTTAGCAGAAGGAAAGAAATCATAAAGATCAGATCAGAAATAAATGAAAAAGAAATGAAGGAAACGATAGCAAAGATCAATAAAACTAAAAGCTGGTTCTTTGAGAAGATAAACAAAATTGATAAACCATTAGCCAGACTCATCAAGAAAAAAAGGGAGAAGACTCAAATCAATAGAATTAGAAATGAAAAAGGAGAAGTAACAACTGACACTGCAGAAATACAAAAGATCATGAGAGATTACTACAAGCAACTCTATGCCAATAAAATGGACAACCTAGAAGAAATGGACAAATTCTTAGAAATGCACAAGTTGCCAAGACTGAATCAGGAAGAAATAGAAAATATGAATAGACCAATCACAAGAACTGAAATTGAAACTGTAATTAAAAATCTTCCAACAAACAAAAGCCCAGGACCAGATGGCTTCACAGGCGAATTCTATAAAACATTTAGAGAAGAGCTAACACCTATCCTTCTCAAACTCTTCCAAAATATAGTAGAGGGAGGAACACTCCCAAACTCATTCTAGGAGGCCAACATCACCCTGATACCAAAACCAGACAAGGATGTCACAAAGTAAGAAAACTACAGGCCAGTATCACTGATGAACATAGATGCAAAAATCCTCAACAAACTACTAGCAAACAAAATCCAATAGCACATTAAAAGGATCATACACCATGAACAAGTGGGGTTTATTCCAGGAATGCAAGGGTTCTTCAATATATGCAAATCAATCAATGTGATACACCATATTAACAAACTGAAGAATAAAAACCATATGGTCATCTCAATAGATGCAGAGAAAGCTTTTGACAAAATTCAACACCCATTTATGATAAAAACCCTCCAGAAAGAAGGCATAGAGGGAAATTTCCTCAACATAATAAAGGCCATATATGACAAACCCACAGACAACATCGTCCTCAATGGTGAAAAACTGAAACCATTTCCACTAAGATCAGGAACAAGACAAGGTTGCCCACTCTCACCACTCTTATTCAACATAGTTTTGGAAGTTTTAGCCACAGCAATCAGAGAAGAAAAGAAAAAAAAGGAATCCAAATCGGAAAAGAAGTAAAACTGTCACTGTTTGCAGATGACATGATACTATACATAGAGAATCCTAAAGATGCTACCAGAAAACTACTAGAGCTAATCAATGAATTTGGTAAAGTAGCAGGATACAAAATTATTGCACAGAAATCTCTGGCATTCCAATACACTAATGATGAAAAATCTGAAAGTGAAATCAAGAAAACATGCGCATTTACCACTGCAACAAAAAGAATAAAATATCTAGGAATAAACCTACCTAAGGACACAAAAGACCTGTATGCAGAAAATTATAAGACACTGATGAAAGAAATTAAGGATGATACAAATAGATGGAGAGATATACCATGTTCTTGGATTGGAAGAATCAACATTGTGAAAATGACTCTACTACCCAAAGCAATCTACACATTCAATGCAATCTCTATCAAACTACCACTGGCATTTTTCACAGAACTAGAAAAAAAAATTTCACAACTTGTATGGAAACACAAAAGCCCCCAAATAGCCAAAGCAATCTTGAGAACGAAAAACGGAGTTGGAGGAATCCAGCTCCCTGACTTCAGACTATACTACAAAGCTACAGTAATCAAGACAGTATGGTACTGGCACAAAAACAGAAAGATAGATCAATGGAACAGGATAGAAAGCCCAGAGATAAACCCACGCACATATGGTCACCTTATCTTTGATAAAGGAGGCAGGAATGTACAGTGGAGAAAGGACAGCCTCTTCAATAAGTGGCGCTGGGGAAACTGGACAGGTACATGTAAAAGTATGAGATTAGATCACTCCCTAACACCATACACAAAAATACGCTCAAAATGGATTAAAGACCTAAATGTAAGGCCAGAAACTATCAAACTCTCAGGGGAAAACATAGGCAGAACACTCTATGACATAAATCACAGCAAGATCCTTTTTGACCCACCTCCTAGAGAAATGGAAATAAAAACAAAAATAAACAAATGGGACCTAATGAAACTGCAAAGCTTTTGCACAGCAAAGGAAACCATAAACAAGACCAAAAGACAACCCTCAGAATGGGAGAAAATATTTGCAAATGAAGCAACTGACAAAGGATTAGTCTCCAAAATTTAAAAGCAGGTCATGCAGCTCAATATCCAAAAAACAAACAACCTAATCCAAAAAATGGGAAGACCATGTAAATAGACATTTCTCCAAAGAAGATATACAGACTGCCAACAAACACATGAAAGAATGCTCAACATCATTAATCATAAGAGAAATGCAAATCAAAACTACAATGTGATATCATCTCACACCAGTCAGAATGGCCATCATCAAAAAATCTAGAAACAATAAATACTGGAGAGGGTGTGGAGAAAAGGGAACACTCTTGCACTGCTGGTGGGAATGTGAATTGGTACAACCACTATGGAGAACAGTATGGAGGTTCCTTAAAAAACTACAAATAGAGCTTCCCTGGTGACACAGTGGTTAAGAGTCCGCCTGCCAATGCAGGGGACACATGTTCGTGCCCCGGACTGGGAAGATCCCACATGCCGCGGAGCGGCTGGGCCCGTGAGCCATGGCCGCTGAGCCTGCACGTCCAGAGCCTGTGCTCCGCAACGGGAGAGGCCACAGCAGTGAGAGGCCCGCGTACTGCAAAAAAAAAAAAAAAAAAAACCTACAAATAGAACTACCATATGACCCAGCAATCCCACTACTGGGCATATACCCTGAGAAAACCATAGTTCAAAAAGAGTCATGTACCAAAATGTTCATTGCAGCTCTATTTACAATAGCCAGGACATGGAAACAACCTAAGTGTCCATCATCAGATGAATGGATAAAGAAGATGTGGCACATATATACAATGGAATATTACTCAGCCATAAAAAGAAACGAAATTGAGCTATTTGTAATGAGGTGGATGGACCTAGAGTCTGTCATACAGAGTGAAGTAAGTCAGAAAGAGAAAGACAAATACCGTATACTAACACATATATATGGAATTTAAGAAAAAAAAAATGTCATGAAGAACCTAGGAGTAAGACAGGAGTAAAGACACAGACCTACTAGAGAATGGACTTGAGGATATGGGGAGGGGGAAAGGTAAGCTGTGACAAAGTGAGAGAGTGGCATGGACATATATACACTACCAAACATAAAATAGATAGCTAGTGAGAAGCAGCCACATAGCACAGGGAGATCAGCTCTGTGCTTTGTGACCACCTAGAGGGGTGGGATAGGGAGGGTGGGAGGGAGGGAGACGCAAGAGGGAAGAGATATGGGAACATATGTATATGTATAACTGATTCACTTTGTTATAAAGCAGAAACTAACACACCATTGTAAAGCAATTATACTCCAATAAAGATGTAAAAAAGGAAAAAAAAAGTTAAAAAAAAGAAAAAAAAAGGAGCGGGAGAGCAAGAGAAGGCCAAAAACGGAGGTAAAAGGGATTCCATCTGGTGGCTTCCCCAGATAAATTAAGTGAGGGCCAAGAAACATCTCTACAAGCACCTTAGCACACTATTTTGCACACAGCAGACTCTCAACACACTACAAGAAAAAAAAGGAAGGACAAGGAGCAATAGATTGTAACTCCCACGGGAATTTTTAAAGAGCTAACCATGTCGGTCTAATGAGTAACCAATTCCCATGGAATTCCTCTCTAGTCACACTTGCTCTATAATTCAAATGCTGGTTCTTGCTATTATTTGAAGCAAAAATTTTTACAATTGATGTAAACGTGTTCCACTGTTGTGGACATGCGCCTGTTTGGGGATGTATTACCCAAGGCCAGGGATTATGTCATACAGATCTCAGCAGCCAGGAGCCCTAGGTGAAGCCACATACACTGCCAAAAAAAAAAGAAAAAAAAAAACGCTTTTCTTAGGTGAGTTCTTGAGAGGCATTCTGTGAATTTGCCTTGCTGAGTTTCCAGTTCTGACGTCACTGAAAGCCCTCGACTCTGTGATTCCTAGCGGCAGAGGACCCCTCTCTCCAGTGGCCCCTGCTCCAACAAAATGGAGGTGGAGGGGCTGGGCCAACACTGGCTTCAGCTCTGATTTTCTCCTCTCCATTCAGGAAGTCAGGCAGCCTCATTACCTATTTATGCTCTTCTATCTTCTGATACATCAGTCTCTCCATCATCTTGGCTATTAACTGCCCATTACTAGGCCTTCATTTCGGGCCTGAACAAGAAAACACTTTCTCTCAGAAGCCTGAAAGTCGGAGCAGACCTTTATGATCTTTAGCATCCTGAGAATAATACCATATGTAGTCATATTGAGCTGTAATTTAATCTGAGTGCAAGGAACTCCAACGTTTGGATGCAACAAAATCAGCAGACAAAATCCCTCAGATGAACCAGCCCTGGGAAACAGATACTCTACCTTAATGCAAGAAAGGCTTGGGAGAAAAATTACAGGTCTTCCTGGCCTCACTGCTGACTTGACATTTGATTTTTGGAGTTACTAAAACTTTCTATGCTTCATCCTGTTTTTCCCCAAAGGTGAACTGAAAATAGTATGAATTATAGAATGCTGTGAGAAAAACACCTTATATTTTTGTTTATGGTGAAAGAGTATATAAAATCTTGTTGCAAAGAATAATGTAACTACTGAGAGTTAAATAAAACACAGGTAAAAAGAACAGAGGAGGGGAAAAGCAGTTAAGCTATTATATTATCAAATGAATAACTAGTCAGTTCAGCTCTAAATCGGATGATTTTAAAAGCACGCCTGGAACTTCCCTGGTGGTGCAGTCGTTAAGACTCCGCGCTTCCAGTGCAGGGGGCGTGGGTTCGATCCCTTGTCAGGGAATAAGATCCCACATGCTGCACGGCGCAGCCAAAAGATATAAAATGAATAAATAAAATTTGTTTAAAAAAATAAAAAGAAAAGCAGGCCTGGAAATAAGTGTCATCTCTGCCAGCTGGGTCACAGTCTTTCCTGGAGGCAACATCAGAAATAGGCCAAGTCTAAAGAAGAAAATTAAGAATGGTGAGTTCTTCACATCAACATTCACTTCACCCAGTTGTTAAGGCAATGGGTTTTTGTCTGCTTGCTTGCTTAATTTCACCTTCCTTATATAGATATTAGAGGCATCTGAGAGTTAAGGCTCACTTCCATGAAAGGGCCAGCTCCCAGTGTTTGAGGAAAGAAAAATCATGGCTATCACTGACCAAAATGCCATGATAAATAGCTGACATGTAAGAATTCCATAGTATCTTCTTTAAGAAACAAATTTACATAGGGTAAGAAAGTTTCTTCTCTCCTAGAACTAAAGACTAACACTACATAATTATAGAAGACTTTCTGCTCACACATATACATATATACACATGCATACTAAACTTTAGAAGGAGCAGATTCTTTCTTTAGTATCTCAACTGTCCATGAGTTTTCCAAGAACACAGTCGAGAAATAATCTTAGTAAAATACTGCAAGAGCAAAGCTCCTGCTTAAAAGAAAAAGAAGGAAAAGGCAATAAGTCTCTAATATCAAGAATCTTCAAATGTTTTTTTATCTGTAACTTGACAGTCACCCACCAAGGTTTTGTGTCCCAGTAAAGAAAGACTGGGACACAAAATGAGACACAAACCTTGCAAAAATATCTATATTTTTGGGGATTTCCCAAGTAGCTAGAATGAAGATTGGTTGGAAGAACACACCAGTTATCTCAATTACCACAATTATGAAATGAAGGAAGGAATGGATATATGTGTGTGTGTGTGTGTGTGTGTGTGTGTGAGAGAGAGAGAGAGAGAGAGAGAGAGGGAACTTGACCAATTAAGAGCAAGCATGCAGATTACCAGCCATCCCTAAGGAAACCATGTCTCAGAAATATGGAATCTTTCAATGCGTGCATAGATTAGAACATAGCAAGAATCTGCTACAGAGATTTAGTATGACATGAATCTGCCCCCCAAATTCTTAAATTGATGGGCTTCCGCATACTACCAGCTGGTGTCTCCAAGCTGCTTTGAAGGGTAACTCCTTGCCCTTAAATTATAGGGAAATTGAAAGAATCCATTCATGATGCATGTTTATTAGAAAACAAATACCCAATGAGAAAATTTTTGTTAAATGTGCTGCATTACATGTATCAGATCTATAGTTTTTCTGGGATATGGACTTCAAAAGCATCTGAATCTAAAGAAATTAAAGAGTAAAAATTTTCAAACACGCTACTAGGAAATATCTAAGGGGTAGCAAAATAATGAAATTACTCTGTTGGACAAGAGTAATGAAAAAACTCTAGACATTACTTTTCCTTGCACTTCCATTATTTATTGGCACTAGTGACTACTGCCCCTTGCAATAAGTAGATCAATCGTGTTACTTAATCCTTAGCACTAAACACTTTCCCTAGAAAAGTGAAATGCCTTTTAAAAATACATTGACTGTAAATAATCTCTTAAAGCAGGAATTCTAAGAGATACTGCTATTGAGAGAGATAGAAAACCTCACCAAACCAAGTCACATTATCCATTGTACATCCAATAATGCTCGCACGTGCATGTGTGTGCATACCTGTGTACACATCATGGCAGGAATAGCTTGTAGTCAGCTGTAACCTAGAAAATAATTACTACTTAAAACAAGTAAACTCTGCAGTGCTGGTGAGTTCAACTCTAAAAAGATCTAATAGAAGGAATAACTGCTGCTCTAAAATGGAGACAGGATATAAATCCTCACCGGAGGGTCTCTAGACCTAGAACAAGGTAACAGTGTCTAGTGATGTTAAGTCAGAATCAAATGTAGACTATCCCTTAGGCCTGAAATATGTCTTCATTACAAGAAAAAACCAAGACAAAACTTTCGGAGATTTCTAACTATTGTTATGAGTTTGTGTCTGAATAAAAAGAAAGAAAATCCAGGTCTGACCACTCTTTTCTTCACTGGCATGAACTCGGCTCTTGATAGGAACAATATCATGTCAAAGGTTGATGGAACTTGACCTCCTCTGTGTGAGAAACAAAGGGTAGGGAATTCCCTGGTGTCCAGTGGTTAGGACTTGGTGCTTTCACTGCTGAGGGCCTGGGTGCAATCCCTGGTCGGGGAACTAAGATCTCACAACCCGTGTGGTGTGACCAAAACAACACCACCAAAAAAAAGGATCCAAAAAACAGAAAAGATTTACAGATAGGATCACAGGGAGCCAAGACCTTGTGAAAGCGCGTCGGTGGAGCTTGGGAGCCAATAGCTTGATTAGAGCCATTCATACTTCCCTCTGTTTAAACTCTCTGCCTTAACAAAAGAGTAAGCATGCAGGGGCACTGAACTGTTTTCAATGTTCCATACATGACTCAGGCTTCTACGCTGTTGATGTGTTTTGACATAAAGCTGAATAAACCAAACTCTATAGTTGTTGCCTCTATCGGGGGCAAATTACGGCAGTTTAATGAGGCCTCTGTGCCTCTGACACACCAGGTTAAAGAAAGGATTCCTACAAGATATCCTGATTCTCTTTTATAAAGGAAAAATTCTGGGCACAGCCTTTCTTTCTGTTCGTTTTATAACAGCTTTTGTTTGTTTCTTTCTTTTTACTTCTTGTTGCTCTGAAGCAAATGAATACTTTGAAGTAACACAGAAGTCACTTTTTAATTCATTTATTAATTGAAATGTCTTTTGGGGAGAAAATGGGAGAATGTCTTTACTTCTGAGAAGTGTGTACGTCGTCACTCTGAACTACCCCACTGAGCTTCTGGGAAGCTGCCTCCTGGCAAAGCCTCCTGACCAAAATGTTCCCTAGATCAGCATCCTCAGCAAACTGCCGCCAAGCCATCCTTTCTGTCCTTCTCTGGCTTCCCCTGCAGGTCCCATCCCCTCCCTCACCACCATCACGTCCTGAACCCTACCTGTGCTCAGGACTCCATGAGGACCATAGCGGATGCTATGAAAGATACAACCCCTGCCCACAGATTTGTATGGTCTGGTAAAACATGTTACTCTTGTACAAGGCAGTAACATAATCCAGTAGTACTAAACTCTTTTGTCCTAAAGAGTTTTCCCTCTCTTTTAGAACCGTGAGCAGTTACTTATGAAAAGTGGCAGAGGGTAGTGGCTAAGACTCCAGATTCCAGATTCTGTTTCAAATTCCACCCCTTCCCAAACTGAACAATCTTGGGCAAGTCATTTAAGCTCCCCATGCCTCCGTTTCTCCATTTAGTAAATGGGAACAACAGTATCAACTTCTGAGGATTGCTGAGAAGACTGAATACCTGTAAAGTATATAGAACAGTCTAGTGCCCTCAGTGTTATTTATTATTACACCACATGAGCGGCCAAAGTCTGAGGGTGCGTGACGAGAATTCTGTGTTACGTCCAGAAGTCAGAATTATTCTTGCTTCCCCCTTGTCACTTCCAGACGACAGTTCCTCTATTCCTCTCTCCTGGAGGTCCACGCCTCACAGCTACACCACCCTCCATTCTCAACTCTGGACCAAGTGCCTCTGTATTCCCAGCACTCAGTACCTCGTGTGACACAAAGCACATGCTCACTTACAAATTTAAAACAAATCTGACGACTCTTACCTGACAATAAGATGGATTTGCAAACTGTAAATTAGCCCAAAATGGGAAGTATTCCTAGTTCTCAGGAATATAACCCTAACAAAGGTTGCTTTCATACCGTCAGTTAAACCAATTATTTTATTGGTCTCTTTGTTAGTTCTCCAGTGTTTATAAACACTATCACTGTTACAGAGGGTAAAACCTTTACCAGCATAGGCACTCTATTCCTTAAAAATTTCTTACCTGTGTCCCTGTGCTCATTTTATTCAATCAACATTTGTTGGTGAGTTTGTAGCCACTTGGCTACATGACTTGAAATGTGTATTATCTATAGTTCAGAGGGAGAAGGATGGAACTTTGAGCTTTAGGGAACCTCAATGAGTTATGTGATTCAGTTCCCACCTGTGAGAAAACATCTACTCAAAACCATCTTGAAAAAATGATTGCTGAGCCTATTTTGTATGTTTTTGAGACAGTTCCTCAACCTCTAATTGTAGTTTGTCCCAATGCTGAATCATCTTCTTTCCCCTCTTCAATAGCTAACAGAACTCTCTTAATGCAATTTAGACCTATTTCCTCCATTTGTGAAATAGGATACGTTCAAAGATGACTTGAAAGTATGCCTCTCATCTGTTAGGCACAGTAGAAACTATGTGTTACTTTGTAAGCTTTATGGCAGGCTAGCACTAAAAATATCTACCAACTACACAGGATAAAACATCCTGCAGAAAGAGTGATCTATAGCCATGCATGTATAAACATAAAAGAGAAGTACATTTAAGTGCACCAAAGTAATACCCTCTTGCAAAGAAGAATCCAAGTGCAATACATGGGGGGTGGTAGATGAATTACACTCAGCCACTCAAGTGAAAATTTGTGTGGTCTTCTTTGGTAAGATAATACAATCCTTTGAGAACGTATAATGAAACTGAAAATACCGCCAGAGATTTGGATACTTTCAAATAACTTCACTGGGAAAGCCCCCAATACAGTTTTCATTGAGATCCTCCATCACCCACCTTCTTGGGAGTAGTAGTCTTGTTACTCAAACTTGACAGTCATGCTCTAGCCTTGGAGTCATTGTATCAACTGTTCTCTCCTCCAGAAAGGCTCTTCCACAGAAGAGCCTGGCTCACTTCCCACTCCCTTCAAGCTTTTCCCAATGTCACCTTCTCTGTGAGGCCTATTGGATCACCCTATTAAAAATTACAACCTATGTCCCCTACAACCCCGGCACTCCCAATGTCCATTACCATGCTATAATTTTTTCTTTTCTTTTCCATAGTACTTACCACCTTCTAATATACTAAATAATTTATCCTTTATTATGTTTTTGTCTATCTACTAGAACATAAGTCCCATGAAGAAACAATTTTTTTTTTTTTAATTCATTGATGTATCATAAGAAGTCAGATAGTGCCCGCCTGTAGCAGATCCTCAATAAATATTTGGGGAGTAAATTTTTTAAACGTCAGTTCAAAAACCAAATCACAGGAATTAATTCCATCTCTCTCTCTCTCTCTCTCTCTCTCTCTCACACACACACACACACACACACACACACAATGTTAAAATTGCCCAAAACAGTTATTGAGCCTTAATCTGAAAAATAAAAGAACCAATGGAAAAATTTTAATTGCAAATCGGGCAAGTTTAAACTTTATCATAAAAGGAACAGGAATCTAAGTCTATTAAATATTTTCAGTCTTCTCAGTTCCCTCATTATTCAAAGATAGAACAAAGAAAAGAGAAATCAAGAATCTCTAGTTCTAGTGAAAACACGCTGCAGAGAACAGGAGCTATAAAAAGGCATGATTAATAGCTCAAACATAACTAAAATACCCAACTGCACAAGGGCCAGAAGGTGCAGAGACAAGTGTAGCTTTTTCTCTCATTGAGCGAAATGTGAGAACTAAAACAGACTCAATGGCCCTATGGAGATGGGCTATTCCACGAAGACTCTCCAGACAGATACACACACACACACACACACACACACACACCACCAGCAACAATAATATCTGCACCTGGAGCTGCTCTTGCTGAACACTTTCTGCAGTAAGCATATGATGCTAAAAGAAAAGCATATGGGCTTCTTCTAACCCAATTATTTCTTGAGAAAGAGAAATAACACAAACAATTAACTTTGGAATAACAGATTTTGGAAAGACTGTTTGTTGAAAACTGTTGGAAATTCAGGAACACATGGTTGATTGATTAAGTGTTAAAATATTTATTAAATATGGGAATCCACTACAAGAAAATGGAAGTTCTTCCATGGAGCTGAAGGCCACATCTAATGCTGAGCTGCGTCAGCTTAGCAAGAAGCTGAGCAAAGGAACTGATTATCACGACTGGTTTACAATGGGACCAAAAACAATAGAATGACAAAAAGTAGAGAGCCAAAAGAGAAAGGGAAAACTGAGAACTGAGGATGACTAAAAGTTTCATTAAAAGCTGTATTAAAAACCACTGATCGTATGCTTTAAAACGATGAATTTTATGGTACATGAATTATATTTCAATAAAGCTGTTATTAAAAAACTACATTAAAAATTAAGATTGTGGTCATAAACATAATTCAAATGCAGAAGAGGAATGGTCTTTGTTATAATAACTGCTACCTTTTATAAAATTCTGGGAGCCCTTCTTCCTCAACTGTCTGTTCCCTTAGATTTTTGTCTTTTGAAGTTCTTAGATTTTTGTCTTTTTTTTTTTTTGGCGGTACACAGGCCTCTCACTGTTGTGGCCTCTCCCGTTGCGGAGCACAGGCTCCGGACGCGCAGGCCCAGCGGCCATGGCTCACGGGCCCAGCCGCTCCGCAGCATGTGGGATCTTCCCGGACCGGGGCACGAACCCGTGTTCCCTGCAACGGCAGGTGGACTCTCAACCACTGCGCCACCAGGGAAGCCCGATTTTTGTCTTTTGAACATGTTTTTTAAAAATAAAATAAAACAAGCTATTAAATGGAGCATCCTATCCTCTACTAAAGTTAAAAATATAGCTTCCAACACTCAGCCTAGTTTGGGAATTATGAGTCCAAGCTTTATCTCACTGCCCGTTAAACTCTTCATGTTGTGCCCTCCCTTCCTTTCCTCACTTCCAAGCTGGGAGCAGCCCTATGAGGATACAGACTATTGAGGGCTCAACTAAGGCAGAGATGCTTCCCATCCCAAAGTAATGGAGCTGCATTGTTACTCATTTAATTAAAAAAAAAAATCCCACCTGATGTTTGAACCAATATTATATTGGGGGTTGGGGGAGTAGGAGGACAAGATTAACTTGGTTTGTTAAATTCCTGGAAAAAATGCAGTGAGACCAAAGCTGGGACCCAGAATTAGAACGAGGGTACAAATTGTTCTACCCTCCTGGAACATTTGATGCAAATCACAGCTCTTGTGAAAACAATCGAAGAAATCCAGTGATCTGTGTACACAAGAAACTGGGCAAACAGTTTTATACCAAGATATAATCATTATGGGAGCTAAAAAAACGACAACAAAAAAAAGAGCTAACATGTACGGAGCCCTTACCATAGGCCAAATGCTCAGCTACAAATTTTATGCATTTTATTTCCTTAATCCTCACAACATATAAGCTGGGCGCTATTCTTATTCCTATTTTATTGGTGTAAAAACTCAGGATTAGAGAAATTAAGTGCAGTTAGTGGCAAAGGTGGGCTTTGAATCCATGCACTCTAATTCCAGGTTCTTAAACTCTTAATCACCATCCTACAATACTTTCTTAGAAGAAAACTATATATCAGGGAGTCGTTTTACTAAAAATGAAGACTTATTCTAAAACTATAGTAGATTCGGCAGTAGTATAGTAATACATAAACACAATCATGTAGAAAAGAATCGATATGGATAACATCAAGAAAATTTTTTTTAATCTGTTACAACAAAAGATACCATGAGAATGAATAGATAAGCCACAATTTTTAAAGTATTTGCAACAGAGATAAACAATAGGAGAGAATCCATAACACACTTAAAATGCCTGTAAATCAATAAGAAAAAGACACTTGAAAAATGGGAAAAGTATATAACTAGGCCATTCAAAGGAAGAAATACAGATTACCAAAGGTGCTCTACCTCATTAGTCATCAGGGAAATGGAAAGCAAAGTAATCAGACACTATTTCACACCCATAATATTGTTAGAAATTTTAAAGTCTTATGATTCCAAATGATGAGAAAGATGGGGATACACAGAAATTCTCATGCACCATGGGTGGACTATAAATTGGTATATCGTTGTGTGATTTGTCAATATGTGGAGAAGTTGAGAAGGGACAAACCCTAAGAATCAACAATTTCACTTCTAAATATATGCCCCACAGAAACACACGCACATGTATACATTAATGGCATACACTGCTGATAACATCAAAAAATCAAGGTTGGGCTTCCCTGGTGGTGCAGTGGTTGAGAGTCCGCCTGCCGATGCAGGGGACACGGGTTCGTGCCCCGGTCTGGGAAGATCCCACATGCCGGGGAGCGGCTAGGCCCGTGAGCCATGGCCGCTGAGCCTGCGCGTCCGGAGCCTGTGCTCCGCAACGGGAGAGGCCACAACAGTGAGAGGCCCACGTACCGCAAAAAAAAAAAAAAAAAACAGGGTCAATCTATAAATGCCATTGACAGGAAAATAAATACATAGATGAGGGTAGGTTTATAAAATGGTAAGCCAGACAGCAATAAAAAGGAATGAATTCAATTACTTTACCTGCATCAAGATAAGAGACTGAAAATCAAAGTCTGTCACATTATTCTATCTATTTTTTGGTATATTTAAACTATTTCAAAACATAAGCTTTTTAAAATTAAAAAAAGTAACAAAAGTTGTCTTGAAGAAATTTTCATATGCACCTTCACGTGCCTGATTTCACTGATGCCACACATAACAGCTCAGGGGTGAGTAACACAGCCACAGAGATGTCTTTAATACTGTTGCCAAGAAAACTATAAGAAACAAAAATTAACAGCTGGAAGCTGCCAGGAGGCACGTGACTCAATCTTTAAAACCTTAGCCTGAGCTGCCTCACAGGTACTGCTAGGCTCCCCTGTAAGGAATCCTGTAGAACAGTTTTTTAAACTGTGGATCAGATCATGACCCATTAGAAGGCTCTGAGATCACTTTAATGAACCATGCCAGGATTTTTTAGAAAATGTCAAAGAACAGAGTAGAATGAAAAGCATACACTGCATGCTTCAAGGATAAGTATTGTTTCACAACACACTTGTTTTGATCTTCGGTGTATGTGTGTGTTTTCACTTGTTCATACGAAAACTTTAACACAAATGTTCATAGCAGTATTATGCATGATTTCCCCAAAGTGGAAACAACCCAAATCTCCATCAAAGTGAATGGATAAATAATGGATGTTATTCATCAATAAAAAGGAATGAGGGGACTTCCGTGGTGGTACAGTGGTTAAGAATCTGCCTGCCAACGCAGGGGACACAGGTTCGAGCCCTGGTCCAGGAAGATTCCCACATGCCGCGGAGCAACTGAGCCCCTGCGCCTCAACTACTGAGCCGGCATTCTAGAGCCTGCGAGCCACAACTACTGAGACCGCATGCCACAACTACTGAAGCCCACACGCCTAGAGCCTGTGCTCCACAACAAAGAGAAACCACTGCAATGAGAAGCCCACACACCACAACAAAGAGTAGCCCCCACTCGCCACAACTAGAGAAAGCCTGGGCGCAGCAACGAAGACCCAACACAGACAAAAATAAATAAATAAAATAAATAACTTTTTTTAAAAAAGGAATGAGGTAAAAACGCATGCTACAACATGGATAAACCTTGAAATCATGCTAAGTAACAGAAGCCAGTCACAAAAGACCAGATAGTCTATGATTCCATTTTATGAAATGTCTAGAATAGGCAAAGCTAT
Organism: Tursiops truncatus; assembly: GCF_011762595.2. Lineage (NCBI taxonomy): Eukaryota > Metazoa > Chordata > Mammalia > Artiodactyla > Delphinidae > Tursiops > Tursiops truncatus. Next base: position 53,882,133 of record NC_047042.1, read on the forward strand.
AAAGACAGAAAGTAGATTAGTGGTTGCCCAGGGCTGGGGGTGCAGCTAGGCAGGGCGGGAGAGAGTCTGGGGAATGTGTATGGGATTTCTTTTCAAGGTGAGGAAAATGTTTAAAACTGACTATGGTGATGCTTGCACAATTGCTTGAATATACTAATAAACTCTGAATTGTACACTAATGTTAAATGGGTGAATTCTATGGTATGCAAATTATACTTCAATAATGGCCTTATAACTATATATAATGAAAATATGAATTATTTTGTTCCTGAGATTATACTAAATCAGCTGAAGCCATGTTAAAGAGTTCATTTTTGTGGGCCAGTTACTTAATCTTAACATTTTGACATGGGACCCCCTTCCTGACACAAGCCCTTACTTTCTTTTCTCATTATAAACCTACTTTCAGATCAATCCTTCATTCACACTATGATATTAATGCTTGAAAACAGCTCAGAGGGCCATCCCTCTCTAGGGTCTCTACTTATACCAAAGTGGCTATTCTCAAGTGGTGTGTTTTCTGATTTAAATCAAATGTGCATATCTTTTAGAGCATGGAGGTTTCATAGAGTAATAGTTCTATAAGAGTAGTATCTACCACCTAAGAAATAAAGGAAGCAAATATTTTTTACTCAGCATAATTCCCTGGAGTTTTGTTTGTTTGTTTTTTGCCACTTGGCATGTGGGATCTTGGTTCCCCAACCAGGGATTGAACCCGTGCCCCCTGCATTGGAAGTGCAGAGTCTTAACCACTGGATGGCCAGGGAAGTTCCAGAAAGTAAATATTTTATATTAACTTGTTAGTCCACGATAGGGAGGTAAAGATTGAGAAAAAAATAAAAATAAAACAAAATATTAGACAAGAAAGTATTGGAGGCTTAGTTACAGGGAGAAAAAGAGGATGCTGTCCTTGGTTCAAAAAAAAAATCAAAACTCCACGAACAAATATCAGAAAAACTCCTTAGCTAAATATGTCATACGAGTTCAGAACTATCAGAAATACTATATGTCACTTTCCCAGAAGACAGACATCATTGTCTTAAAGAAAATGCAGCTCCAGGCAGCAAATGCAAAGTCTGATGAATAAAGTCACACACAAAGGTTAAATAGCTTGGATTTATTTGTGTTGGGAGAGACAGGGCTAGAAACTGACATGAATGATTTTGTCACAGTGATTAAAGCAGCCGGGAGATAGCAAGGCAGCTTTATATGGTAGAATATCAGTCTGCCAATCATTGTCCAAGTTCCCACTGCTTTCTCCAGTCTTCTCTCTCCTATCCTCACGGCCGTGCCTCACACGTGAAGCAAGGGGGACAGCTACTGCAGTTCAGGTGCTCACCGTGATGGGATCCTCACAGAACCTGGGCGTTCTATATAGACAGGGTGGCTCTGTCGGGCCGGCAAGAATGTACGCGGAGGGAAAAAAAAAAATTTTTCAATAATAATAAAAAAAGAATGTACGCGGAGGGAAGGGGAAGAAAGAGGTCAGGGATAAGGTATAAATGTGGAAGGAGGCCCGTGCTCCTCTCGAACCCATCCCAACAAAAGATTTTAACAATCCGGAGGAAAGAAATACTGTGATGGTTGGAAATACATCAGAAGAACATAAATGGTCACAGAACACTTTATCTGCATCTTTGAGATTGAAAATTGAAACAAAGGCAGACCATAAATATTGGCTGAGTACCACCTATCCATCAGGCAGAGTGTTAAGCAGTGAATAAATAATGGTGAAAACGAATGACAAAGCTCCAGCCCAACATTAGAGTCCATCTCATGGGGACACCTTCTATTAACCCACCCAAACGATCAGTGCACCAATACCCCTGCACCAACAAACACACACGAGCAGGAATAATTTTATGCCAAGCCTGTGAGGCAAGTTGAACTATTAGTATACCTGTAAAAGTGCCTCGTCATTGCTCAATGCTGAGTCTGAATCCTGCAGCAATGGAGCAATGGACCCCTCTGGAAGACTCTGAGAAGTGACACGCTCAGAAATTGTGGAGGATGGACCAGACACATAACTCAGAGTTTAAGTCCAGGGGATTATGAGCAGAGAGAACAAGGAGAATGATTTTCGGAAGGCGACTATTCCAACAGCAAAGAGCAGAAGTGAAACTCACTGCAATCCACACCCAAAGAAGGGAATGAGTGAGGGACAATTTAAGGGGAATAAAAGAAACAACAAATGAAAAAGAAAAAACACATTAAAAACAGGTTTAAAGGTAAGTAGTAGAGTGGGAAGCTTGTTGAACTGTAACACATTTTGCAAATCCCAAAATAAGTCAGTCCAGCAACAGGCAACAGGGATGGTTCCCAACACTGAATATAAATAACCTTTCAGAGACTTGTTTTTACTTTAGTTGCTAAGAGAAAAAGAGGCATTTGACAGAAAGAGAGTAGGGGAAAAAATACAAAATAAACCAAGGGTCATAGGGAAAGTGAACAGAGCAAGGCTATGTTCACAGGAAAACAATAAATGGAAAGAGGCAACAGGAACGTGACAGAGCCTGAACTGAGAAATGAGAAAAGAAAGAGATGACAGAAAAGAATAAAAATAATCGACCAGGGAAAACCTGATATAACAACAGGGGTCTAGAGGCATAAGAATGGAACAGGGCTCTCTAAGTCATGGCATCAATGATGTCATCCAGTTCTCATTTGCTTTTTGAGCACTTGCTATGTACAAGGCTCTGAGCTCAACGCTGGGAAGAAATAAAAATGGGTATTTTTTTATTTATGCCCTCACACCATGTTTTTCCCTAAATTAAAATGAAATAATTCTTACCCCGTCACCCTGGGACAACTGCAAACTTCATGATTTCATAATCAGAACACTTAAAAAAAGTCCTAAAAAACTCATTAGTCAATGACCTCAAGTAGATTTCATATTAAATTGGTTAAGTTATGAATGAATAGTACCTTCCCTTCATTAATTATGAGAGAACATTGTCCATGCAAGATCATTAAGAACTCTAAGGACATCATGCTAAACTTACCTCAGAAATTAAATTAAATGAAAAATTCATAGTATCTCAGCCCCTCTTTTTACCCTGGAGGATGCTGAGGACCAACAAAAGTTGCTACACACCATGGTGAAATAGCCTCGTCTCTAGTCACTCATCCAGTCAGAAATGGCTTCACCTTTGGTGATAGCAATGAACACAACTTGAATTTTGCCCACCTTCTTATCAATCAATATCTGTCCAAGCTTTCAGGTACTTTTATGAGGAAATCAGTTTGAAAAAAAGCAATGTGCTATTTATAGCTAAACAAGCTGTATACTTTTGTAAAACATAAGAACGATTTTCCTGTCCTGCGTCAAAACTTCCATTACCTTCAAAGATGTTTACGTTTCTATCATAGTCAATAAAACTCTTTCTAAGAAATGATGGCTTGATTACTTAACACAATGGCAAATTTGTTAATGTATCTGTAAAAAAAAATTTCCCATTCTTCTTCTTAAACACTTCCCTAAAGTTTTCTTGAAAAGCACATCAAAGTACTCCTAACTATTGCTAAACTGCAGGTGATACCAAACTAATCTTGAAAATAACCCACTATTTATAGCAAATGGAGACTGACACCAAAATTATCCATCTCAATAAGAACAAATTTTCCAAACTCCCACTTACAAACACTCTTCCATTATTAACATACATTTTTTTTAAACACGTACCACATGCCATGTAAAATGAGCCTGTTGCCCATTTTGCACAAACTAAGTGTGATTTTTCAGAGCATCAGCTGTCACATGAGCTAGGAAATCAATCTTTATGTAAGTGTCATCTCCTGATCCAGGGCAGGCACAGTCTGCAGTCTGAACTACGTTAGTGGGGAAAAGAGCGGGCCCCTGAAAGCCCCCTCCCACTAGCCTGCAGAGCCTTAGACAAGACCGGTGAAGAATATGATCTTGGGGGAGGAAGGAAGGAGGGAAAATAAGGAATAAAGAAGAAGAAGAATAGAAAGGCGGAGAAGAGAATGAAGTGGAGGAAGAGGGAGGGGGACAGGAGTAGGGGGGCAGAAGGAGGAGAAAGTGGTCCCTCCCTCTGAACCAAACACTTAAAGCTCCTGAGGGCGTGGAAACAATCCCAAGGGCCATTAGAGGGAGTCTGGCTAAAACACACACAGTTAAAAAAAAAAACACGAGACCTGAGTCAAGAGTGGAGCCAACCCCTGAAACCTCAATGGGCTGAGATCAAAAACTCAGAAAGTTTCTCAGAATTTTTCAGGTTACTCTCTCTAGCTGAGCCAGGAGGATACTGGACTGAGCTGGCACAGTGGACCCAGTGGACCCTCTCTAGACTTGATTTTTTTTTTTAACTTCCCTGAGCCTCGCCTTCCACTAGCCTTTTACCCATAGCCTGCTCCTGCCCCATGGCCTGATGACCCAAGATTACTCTTCTGCAGACTGCTACGACTCCAGCCTACTCTAGGTTAATACTACCCTGCATAACCTGACTGCTAAGGATCCACAGCTAGGTTCCAGGCCAGACTCCTGACAGGATAGTCCAAAGGCATTAAAAACCCACCAGGGAATTCATGGACACCAGGTCTATGAAGGGGTAGCTCTCTGTGCAGCATCTTGCTATCTAATCCAAAGAAAGAGAAACCACTGAGAGCAAAGCTTGAGCTCTGACCAGGAGTAGCAACTGGTGTGTACCAGCCTGACCCCAAAATCCTCACCTCACTAGAGGAGGAAATGAAGGCAATTTCTCCCAAAGAACCCTGCTTAAAAGGCAAATTAAAACAAAAAAATACATAAGAATAGAAATTGACCAGCTAGGGGCATGATTCAGTGCCAAACAGAATAAGAGGTCGAAGAAAACTGTCAACTGGTTCTACTGCCTTGGGCAGAAAATTTTAAAACGACTTGCAAAATGTGAGCTCTTGAGGTCTAGCTTCAGGGAAGTATCATCGATTTCCCATCTTCAAAGAGTCATCTAATGTTCCTTACTTGGGACCAAAAAAAAAAAAAAAAATGCAGCAAAAGGGCAACTACTGCTAAGTGCTAAAATCCCCTCATACAAAATTGATTTTTAAAAAGGAGAATAAAAATGTTGATTTACCCTTACAGATGAATATGATTCTGAAACATCGTTTCAATACAAACAACAAATAGATTGTGAGACAGGATGGAGCAGGAGGAGGGAAGGATTAAAGCTCCTTACTCTTTCTCTGTCTAGCTTTAGAACTGCTGATATTTCTGAATCATGGTACAACATTTTAAATTTTATCTTCAAAATCAAGTTATATATAATACTCTGCTCTAGGGAAAACAGATTTCTGCCTTAAAAGCAACTCAGGGGCTTCCCTGGTGGCGCAGTGGTTGAGAGTCCGCCTGCCAATGCAGGGGACACAGGTTCGTGCCCCGGTCCGGGAAGATCCCACATGCCGCGGAGCGGCTGGGCCCGTGAGCCATGGCCGCTGAGCCTGCGCGTCCAGAGCCTGTGCTCCGCAAAGGGGGAGGCCACAACAGTGAGAAGCCCACGTACCGCAAAAAAAAAAGTGAAGGACACCTAGAAGCTTAAAATCAGTTTTTCTATATGATGTTTTCATATTTTTAAAAATACAGCATATTGAACTCCATTTCTGTGTCAAATAATTGTAATTATCAAAGGGGCTGTAAATTCAATATCTGAAAAGACTAAAATTCATGCATTTATTCATATGGAGCCCAACCTTATTCCAAAAAAGATTTCAGCTTGTTTTATGTGGACAATTACAAGATAAAATAAAATTTTTAAGTAGATGAGGAACCCAGGGGAGACGGAAAACTCTTTAATTCAATAAATATTTATTAAGCACCAACTCTGTGCCAGTCACTGCTCTAGGCAGTGGAGATGTGTGGTGACAGAACAGACAAGATCACTATTCTCATGTAGTTTACCATCCAGTGATGGCATACTGAAAGAAAGACAATAAACAAGTCAATCGTTAAAAAGAATGTCAGGGACTTCCCTGGTGGCACAGTGGTTGAGAGTCCGCCTGCCGATGCAGGTGACATGGGTTCGTGCCCCGTCTGGGAGGATCCCACATGCCACGGAGCGGCTAGGCTGGTGAGCCATGGCTGCTGAGCCTGCGCATCCAGAGCCTGTGCTCCGCAACGGGAGAGGCCACAGCAGTGAGAGGCCCGAGTACCGCAAAAAAAAAAAAAGAATGTCAAGTGCTAGGAAGAAAAAAGACTAATGGTGACAAGGAGGGGAGTGGAATGGGAATACTTTAGAAAAGTGGACAGAGGAAACCTGTTGAGATCACTTTTTTTAAGCCTAATATTAATTTAGTCTAACGTGCGCTTGAAAATGTGCACAGTTATGACTTCCCAGGTTGATAAATTATCACTAGTCGAGAGAGATTTCAGATGACTTTTGCATTGAAATAGGGATGATGAGAAAGAACAGGACAATGAGCTAGGAATGAAGCTGCTATGAAAACTTATGCTGGGACTTCCGCTTTGGAAGAGGACACAATTCGCCTTGAAACTTTTGGCATCCAAGTCAAGGAAGGAAACACAGTTACAAGATAGATCTCTCCTCTTGGTCACGCTGAGACACCATGTGTAATGTTCTCCAAGACTTCAATGAATAATGTAACTGGTTTCTCAGGAATATTTCTTACAATGTCCTTCAAAATATCCTTTAGAAAAGCCTGGAAGGTGAAGAGGTCAGGGAAGTGACTGAGAAAACTGATACCAATTCAGATACCAAACTCCCTTGTGACTAACTGAAATCCAAGAAGATTTAAGAAAAAATATCTTAAACCTTGAGAATACAAAGAGCTCCTAGACCCTGGGTACAAACTGGAATCCCCTGGAGAGACTTTTTAAAATACTCCCACCCCAGAATGCACTATGGAGGAATAGATGATAATTCTCCATAAATAGTTTCTGTTAAGTGAATTTCTGGCAGATTAAACTCCAACGAGTATTCAGAGTGCAGATGTTCTCTGCTGCCATTTAGAAGAAGATTCAGATATTTCCATGTGGTTAAAAGAATATCTGAGGTAGAGGTAGAAATTATACCCATTTCTAGAAATGAAGACATAGAACAAGTGTGAAACAGGACATCAATTCACCCCTGAATGAAGCTAGTGAGGGAGGAGACCAGGGCAGGGCCAAGAGTTTTAAAGAAATGTTAGGTCTGTTCCAATACATAGATGACACAGTAACCACATGTTAAATAAGAAAGATTACAAGAGGCTTATTTTATGTGGATCTCTAACATTTTCTTTGAGAATTCTTAACCCAATTCTACTACTTGTCAGTTGTATGACCTTGGGCTGGTTAATTAGCTTCCTTAAGCCTCAGTTTCCTCATCTATAAAATGGGTATAATAATATCTACCTCATAATGAGAGATAACACATTTAAATCGCTCAGCACAGTGTCTAACACATGGTAAGTATTCAGTAAATATTAATTCTTATTTTTAACTCTTTCCCTCAATATTTGCTTTCTAATGCTTTTACTACCAAAGTAAACACATCCAGCTAGATGTTCACAGAAGCTATCATTTTGGTTATTATTACATCTGTCTTTGACCTGAATGCTTTGACATCTGGGACTCTAGAGCTACTTGTTCTATGAAGACACAAAAGATATTTTGTATCTTTTCATTTGGAGAAGGATACACAAACACGGATTCCTTTTTAACATTTCATGTTTCTGCTTTATGAAACTTAAAGCAGAAGAAGAGCATGTATAATTTTGGTACTGGCAACTGGATCCCGAAATCTTTGATTTACGAAGGAAGATTATAACAATCAATGTTCACATGCAGTTCCAAAACAAAACATACATCCTTTGAGAGGTGTTTCTAACCTTTTAAATGTTAAATATCTTTATATATTCCATTCTCATTCTCAAGGTAGTAGAAATGAAGCATTCCTACCGTGTTCCGCAAGTTTCTTCACTACTATACAACTTTTAAAAACATTTTCAAGTGCTGCAAGAAATATATAGTTCCAATGGGACAGATGTAAGACATCTTTTACCCCAGTGCCATTGAAAGATATCTAAGGAAATGTTGGTGACCTCCTGTGCTAAGGCCAGGTTAGCCTAGTGCTTCAGCACATAGGCAGTGCAGTGGAGCTGAAGTGTCTGGGTTCAAATATCCTCTCTGCTACCTACCAGCTTTGTGATTTTGCAGCTAAATATTACCTGTCACATGATTCTTGTGAGGATGTAATGAGACTGTACAGATCAAAAGTATTCAGAAAACTGTTCAGCACATAAAAAGTAACCACATGAGTTACCATTTATTAAATATTACTAAATATTTTAGTGTATACTATAACATGACAACACTATTATAAGTATTTCTCTTTTCCTGGTTTTCTCTTTCCTTCCTCCTTCTTGCCATTCTCAAGGTCTCTTCCTCTTCTTCTGCCCTCCCCCCACTCTTTTTAATAACATCCTTTTTCCCTTTGGGGCTTATGCATAATCCTCAATGATAAATGTGGCAATATCTGGGCCCCACTGGAGTTATAGAGTACTACTAACCCTATATGACAAGAAGGCAGACCTCCCTCCATGTACTTTTAGAAGGGGCTTTAATCATTAAAAATTATAGAACACTTGACATTCTTTGAAATAAGAGGAAAGAAATAAAACTTAAGGACAATTTGTATCATCCCATAAGCTTTTAGAGTCATTCATAGTCTTCCATGTGTAGCTGTAAAGAAGCAATGAAAGACAAGATTCTTCTGTGCACAGAATGCATGGTAAAACCACTGGGCAGAATTTCAAAGATGCCCAAAAGAAATATATACAAATTGGGATCTCATAGACTAAAAGCAAGATGTAAGGAAAACTCCTACAATTCTAAATTTTATTTTCCTTTAACTATTTAACTGTAAGAGAAGGTTGACAGGAGAATAAAAATGTGCTGGGAAATGTCTCCTTCCTATTTATGTCAGTGGAACAAAGTTTTGATTGGTGGCAAACTTTATCAATATTGAGCTACTTAGGTTTAACAAATGCACATTAAGGAAAAAAGAAGATGTTTGTGCTATCCTTGCAAAATACTTCTAAAGCTGTAATTCCTAGGAGTCCTTTTCCGCCAGGGAAGCAGTACTGCAGACAACTTATGGTTAAGCTGACTCAGTGCTCCCAAGTGAAACAACCCAATTTTAAGTACAGCTCATCCATGCTTAGGCATATGGATAATTATATTCATAAGAACAGAGCACAGGCACTTCCCTGGTGGCACAGTGGTTAAGAATCTGCCTGCCGAAGCAGGGGACATGGGTTCAAGCCCTGGTCCAGGAAGATCCTACATGCTGCAGAGCAACTAAGTCCACGCACAACAACTACCGAGCCTGCGCTCTAGAGCCCGTGAACCACAACTACTGAGCCTGCGTGCCACAACTACTGAAGCCCCCCGCCTAGAGCCCGTGCTCTGCAACAAAAGCCACCGCGATGAGAAGCCCGCGCGCTGCAACAAAGAGCAGCCCCCGCTCGCCGCAACAAAGAGCAGCCCCCGCTCGCCGCAACTAGAGAAAAGCCTGTGCACGGCAACGAAGACCCAACGCAGCCAAAAATTAATTAATTAATTATTTATTTAAAAAACGAATGGAGCACAGCTACTGCTTGCCATCCTGCGACCATCTTGCATTTCCCCATTCATTACTGATTATCAAAACTATAATAAATGGTAGATCTATGTTCTTGGCACTTGACTACTTGAGAAGCTTACAACACCTTCCAGGGAATGAGATAGAAAAATAAGTAGCCCCTCTATTCACCGGCAATAAAGACTTCTGACAAAAAGAAATTCTGCTACTTGTAGAGAAAAGCAATTACTGGCTGCAAAACAAATTATTGAAAATGTATGGGGTGACCACACAGCAAAGTAAACCGCCAAATAACCTCTGATGCTACAGTAAAACTATCATGCCTGGCTAGCAAAGAAGGAGTAACCATTAAGGTGCTCACTCTTAGAAACAGGAATTATGTGATCATCAGTATCAAACCAACAGTAGGACTCAGTAGGTGATATTTTGCCCATATGGGTGTCCAATTAAAAATATATTTTATCCTATTATCTGCAACATACAATTTTTTCAGCACAAAACATTTCAAGTCAGAGGAAAGGAAGACTGAAATACTTTGAATATTCTAGCTCTGAGTGCTATTTTACAGGGCTGAAATTACTTCAGACTAGGCAGACGAAGGACAGCAAGGTTACCCACAATCAAATATAATTTCTTTGACTACCATTTCTAGACCTTCATGGCACAATAAGCTTTCAGTACGGGCTGATCATCTGATTCAGGATAAAAATAAAGTATGCGTTCAAGTAACTGGCCAGATAGTACAGAAATCTTTTACAATATGGACTCATACAAACAGAATGATTATTTCACACCAATCAAACTGCCAGTATTTCCACAGAACTAAAATATTAAAATTTTTTCCAAAAATATAACTGTGCAGTTCCATTTAGTGATGAAAACTGAAGTAAGGACACATTAAAAGTAAAATTAAGATGTCTTATACCATCACAGTTCTAGGTTAATAGCTCTATCTTACCTGGTGAGAAGTGATTCTTGAATGAGATTAGATGACTTATAACATTTCTTCCATCTCTACAACTGTTAAGATGCCACTTATGTAAATTCGAGTAATTTGTAACTTCTGGGAATGTGTTAAATTCAGGTAATTAGGGCACCATTTTGCATTAAGGCAATGTCATAAAATTTCTAAACAGTACTCAAGCAGCCTGGGGGAGTTAATGTTATTTAACAAAAACTCATATAGTGCTTACAGAATATGCAGCACTGTTCTAAGTGCTTTATAAATATTAACTCATTTATACTAAGCAGCAAAGTATACTTAGTAACTAAGTTCTTACAAGCTTAATGAGTATGTGAATTGGCATTTAACAATGAATTAAAGTGAACAACCACTTTCACTCAGCCTTTGAAATTAAGATAATTCATTTCTGGGACTTCCCTGGTGGCGCAGTGGTTAAGAATCTGCCTGCCAGTTCAGGGGACATGGGTTCGATCCCTGGTCTGGGAAGATCCCACATGCCGCGGAGCAACTAAGCACCCGCGCCACAACTACTAAGCCTGTGCTCTAGAGCCCGCGAGTCACAACTACTGAAGCCCACACGCCTATAGCCTGTGCTCTGCAATGAGAAGCCCATGCACCGCAATGAAGAGTAGCCCCCGCTTGCCGCAACCAGAGAAAGCACACGCACAACAACGAAGACCCAATGCAGCAAAACAAAAAGATTATTCATTTCTAACAATTAGGGTTATTCCACGGCAACATGAATCTGGTCAGTAACTCTCCTTACTGAAATCCTTGAATCGCTTTCAGGACAAGTCCAAATTCCTCAGCAAGTCATGAAGGTGCTGCAGCATCTATTTTCTGGTTTCCTGTTTTGTTTCATCTGTCCCTTAAATCCTAACTATTTGCAGTTTAAAATGTGTCTTGATGTCACATGCCCATGTACCTCCTGCCCCTTCTGTTTGATATGCCCACCCCTTCCCTTTAATTTGGCCACTTCCTACTCACCCTCAAAACACAGCTCAGGTAACACCTCTCTCTGAGAGCCCTGACTGCTCACCTGAGTTAAGCACTGTCTTTTCTCTTCCACAGCTCTCTGTGATCACCTCCAGAAAATCACACACAAGTACAGAGTGTAGTTGCCTATCCATTCATCCGTCTTCCTACCTGTCTGCAAATTCCTTAAAGGCTAGAACTGGGTCTTTTATCTCTTAATCCCCAGGGTCTTGCAAAAAATTGGTACACAGTATGAGCTCAAGTATATAAATGCCTTTTTAATAAACAAATAAACAAATCAATATATACCTTTGTGAGCTGATAGAAAAACATCCTAATTTTATTTCTGAAGTAGAAAGGAAGTTGCTAAACATATTTATGAGTATAAATTATGTCTATTTTAATCACCAAAGAAATAACAAGGTCCATACAGAATTAACTTATGTTTTGGGGTTCAATGACAGCTCTCAACGAAACAAGAAATGACAAATTGCAGGACCACTCCTTAGTTTCCTAACTGTAGGAAGTGTTGGCTTATGACAACTAAGTCTTTACAACTCTAACTGCCAGATTCAGTCCTACTAGTCAGTAATCACTAACTGTAGTTGAGGAGCATGGTAAACTGCTACAGCTCCCAGGTGATCCAGGCATCCAACCAGATGCACTATGTATACCTCACCATGTGAGATAATTGCTTGTCATAATTACTTTGATGATAAGACAGGATCTTCACTGTCATTTCTGACTTGAATGAATAATCTACTCACACTGTTTAACCTAAATCCTACCGATTCATTCACACCTCACCAAAAGCCAGAGTCATTCTTCTCAATAGTGAGGTTTATTCTTATAGGAAGTAGAAGCTGCACAGGCCCCAAGTATCTTCTGCCCCAAGTAGAGAAGCCTAGGAACCAAAAAATCTACAGAAGTGGTATTTCAGAAATGGGGAGAAAAAGGAGGACTGACTGCCTGTTGTCCAAGAGTGGTGGTCTTTACCAACACAGAGAAGGGCAGAGGGTACCTAAAGACATCACCAGCATGAGACAGAGACTCCGGAGTTTAGAGGTGCAATCCTGCAGCATTTTCTGCATCTCTACTTTCTTCCTCTCTGAGAAACTCCTTGTGACTTGTTTTAAAGCACTGTCTATATCAGTAAAAATTCAGATTGTGAAAGACTCTACTGGATAAAAGACCCCACATCTTCAACGAATAAATTGCATGGAAAAAAGCAAGGAAATGGAGGGGGAAACCATGCATTAAAGAGACTTTAAAATCAAAAAAAAACCTAATTGCAGTTTATAGACATTATCTGGGTCCCGGATCAAACAAACTTAAATATATATATAGTATTTATATATTTTATATATTTACATATATTTAACACATTTATATATTTAATACATATTAGCTATGATAATATCATGGTTACATTTTCTAAAAAATCTTCATCTTTTAGAGGTGCATAGTGAAATTTTATAACTGAAATGATATGATTTGCTTCAAAATAATACAGAAAGGGAGAAAAAATAGGTAGGATGTGGATAAAACGAGATTGGCTATGAGATGCTAATGGTTGAAGCTGGGAGTCCATTATAATTGTCTACTTTTGTGTGTGTGTTTGAAATTTTTTATAATCAAAAGTTGTAACTGAGCATGAGAATATTCCTCTACAGAAATAATTCTAATGCATTGAAAAATAAGACAGTGTCCTATGCTTTTTCAGTCTTACTATGGAAAAAAGTCAAAATGGAAAAGGTTAATTCAAACATTAATTCAAATAAGTAAATAAAATTCAAATAAAAAATAAATAAAATAGGTATTTACCAAACAATTCAAATGATGGGATTCTTCATTAATGCTTGGCATATTAGATTTTCTACTATAATAATGTAACTAATGGATATTACTATAACCCTTTAAATTAATTTCTATCATGTTAAAATGTTAACAGAACTAAGTACTTGGCTACAAATACAGATTTAAGTAGTATTTTTCTATTTTTACTTATTTTACACTTACAGATAAATTACTGAGTATCACATCATCAAGATACATTTTAAAATATTAAGAATATATTTATACATGTGAAAATGTTCAGCTTGCCTTTGCTTCAGTGAAGTGTGCAAAATTTTCAACTACATGAACAAGTTCTACCTTAATATGTACTTACAGGTGGGTGAACTGGTTGCCAGATTGATACATGTAAATACAAAAAATGCTTACATAGCCCCCAAATATTTACTTATTAACCAGTAAATTCAAAATAATTTTCAAGTATATCTGTGGATGTGTGATATTGACCTAAATATGGGTAAACGGCAGTTAGATTTTTATTTAAAACCATACTTTATAAATGCCCAATAAGCAACAGGGCCCTAATTACACCCAGAGGACTGCTACCAATGAAGAAAGGGGGGAGCCGGACACCTTTTCTGGAAGGTGGAGGTGAATGGGTACGTCTCTGATGTCCACAAATTGAGTGAGCTGAGAACCTTGCAGTTCAGCTTAATTTTAAGGTTTGAGTTTAGTTAGGGATGTCTAGGCTTGTTTTTCCAATTTTCCTACAGTACCAATCTTGGCTTAAATCACATAAAGTCTTCTCTCTGAAAATTAAAACAACCACAACAACAATAATGATGATGCAAATCCTGCTCAAATATTATATCCCTTCTTGCCTATGCATGGCTTTTGCCTGGCAGAGGTGAGAGGGTCTCCGCCCCTTCGCTCAGGTTGCCACACAACTGGAGGCAACCCGCACAAAGCAAAGCCCCCGGCCTGTGGCTCTTTTGGGGTTTGTTGCCCCTTTCTCTTCTTTTTTGCACAGGGAGCGCCACGCATGACTCGCATTAGAATTGCACTGGTTTCACCCAAGACATTGCATCTCCAGGGCAACGGAGAGCAAACGCGGGGTCGGGGTGGGCCGGGCCGCGCGGAGGACCACCCCCATCACCACGCCTCTCACCTGCCCGCCGCCGGGGTCGCCCCGCACCCGCGTATCGAGCGCGTCGTGCCCAGTTTCGTCTTCGCCCGAGCTGTAGATGAGCCGGAGTGGCACGATGCTCTGGCGCTCCAGGAACCGGTTTTCTTCCCTCCTCTCCAGCTCCGTCAACGAGGCGTCTCCTCCAGGCAGGAAAGGGGGAAGGAGGAATTGGGGAGAAAAGGCGAAAATAATTACCCTGACCCACAATCGTCCATCCTGCGGTCCAACGTCTCCCTTATGAAGATCCCACCTCCCCCTCCCGGACCCCATCTGGTAAGGATGCAGAGACACAAGACGCAGAGCCTTGGACCAGCTAATCTGACAGCATCCAGGATCGGGGCCCAGAAGCAGAGCACCCCTCTCCCATCCTCCTCATTCCTCTTTTACTTCAGAAGAAAAACAGGCATTTGACCTAAAGCTTCTAATGCATCCACACCGTATTTTTGCTTCACTTCTCTCCACCCTTCTAAAAAAACAAAAAAATCTCCCTACGCACTCGGGAAATGGGGATGCCTCTTTACGAATGCGCTTGAGGGCTGCAAAGATGCCCGGAAAATGGTACGTCCTGGAGCCACAGAGGGCGGCGAACTTACCTGCCCGGCCGCAGCCCGCCGGGGGACAGGTCCCCAGGGCGCAGAGCAGCAAGAAGGGCACGGATACAGCCGCCGCCGCCTGCATGGTGCAGCCGTCAGCCCTCCTCGCCCGAGACGCTCAGCTCCTCATGCCCGGGCAGCCGCGTCCGGATCCCGCGCCCCGCGGCCCCGGCTCGCCTGGGCCGCCCCCTCCCAGCCTCGGCCGGTGTTGCGGCGACCGCGGCGCTGCAGCCTCCACCGCGGCGCTGCCTCAGTGCTGCATTGTGCTCCGCGGGAGCTTCCGTTGGCGGGGGGAGCGAGCGAGTGCTGCATTGGGCGGTTGGCTGTAGCTAAGTGGTTTCTAGCGCCACCCACCTCATCCCCTGGCAGAGGTTCCGGCGGGCGACGAGAGCTCGGCGGGGAGCGAGCGCCGGGTGCACTCTCCTCCGTGCGCGGGCAGGGGCGCGCGCACGAGAGTCAGCTGGGAAATGTAGTTCTCTCTCCACTTCGCGCTCATCTCCAAGACGGCGCGGACTGTCGCGACCTCGTGAGTACAGGGTCATCTACAAACTGGAGACGGGGGGGGGGGCGGAAAAGGTCGAAAGAAAGAAAGGTCATCGCTGGCAAGGCCTCCGGGCACCAAGCATGCCCGAATGCGCCGACGCGGGAGCCGGGATTCAGGCACTGCGTCCCCAAAGAACTGTAATGTTTCCTGCAGATTTAGTAGTTAATTTAAATTATTACCAGGCAATCATGCCCTCAAGAGTACATGGTAAGTTAATCATTCAACAAACATTGTTTGAGCACCTACTATGTGCATGGCAGTTGACAAGAGCAAGGGACACAACAGTGAAGGACACGGGTATGAGGCAACTGCTGTCAGATATATTGAGTGAATACCGTTTTGTACAGTACAGAGATGTTTTCCTCCTTCCCTGGAAGAATTTTTTTTTTAGTCCCTGCCTCTATTGACATGGTTTCAAGTCCATGCACCATCATGGTGATTTGAAAATACTCTCCGGTGTGTCAGTGTCCCAGCCCAATTGTGTTAGCCAGAATTAAATACAACTTAGACATGGTTTCCTAAGCAAACAGTAGAGAGGGACTCTTTTTTCTGTTATCCTAAATTCTTGCCTAAGAGAAAAATCTGTCACATTTCAGTAACCACATCTCACTGAGCTTATTGTCACTTCAAAAAATTTCCCCCAAATCTTCAACTAATGAGACCCTTAGGAATTCTATATATGACATGCAACTGAAGCCTGAATAAGGACTACGAAATTTCAATAGTACACTTTAGACTTTGATGCAGAAGTTTCCATAATAGTTACAGTAAAATAAAACTAGAACCCAAGGGCCTGGAAAAGCCCTTTACCTTCATTCCCTGCATTATGGACCCAAATCCTTACCCCAGTTCTCTCAGTTGGGAGAATTAATTTTACAGGTTTTGTAACTGTTCTGCTTCTCTAAGTATACCCCACAATTTTTAAATTTAACTATTTTGCTGTTTTGAACAATACCTCCCTGCGCATGTGTTGTGAGCATTTCTCTAAGGCAGATACCAAAACAAGAAATTGCTTGGTTCACAGGGTTTGCGCGTTTTTTAAATGTAATAAATACATGCCTTTAAACCATTCCATCTCCCTGGGACAGAATGGACCTCCTAAGAGGCAAGGTAAGTGAGAAGATTCCTCTGGCACTAAGCTACAGTTTCCCAAGCAATGTGTTATGGGGGCAGAGGAGTGGGAATAAGCTTGTCTCAGTAGCACTTCAAAACACAGCATCCCATCCTATAGGGACACAATCTCCTTTGAATCTCTTGGAAGGTAGTGCATTTCGGGCAACATCTTTCCTATTTCATATATATATCTACATATTTGTGGGAATTTTGCTGTTTTTCTTCTTTCATTTGATTCCCACTAGCTAGTTCATTAACACATTTCTCACCTCGCATATTTCTCTTTTTTTTGATGAGAATATTTAAGTTCTATGCTTAGCAAATCTCTATTTAATACCGTTTTCATCAACTGTAGTCACCATTTTTTACATTAGATCTCAGATATTATTCGTCTTATAGCTGAAAGTTGGCATGCTTTTACCAACCTCTGTTTCCCCCATTCCCAGCCTCTGGTACCCACGTTTCTACTCTCTATTTCTATAAGTTTTACTTTTTTTTTATTCCACATACAAGTGATATCATGCAGTATGTCTTTCTCTGTCTGACTTATTTTACTTATAATGTCTTCAGGTCCATCCATGTTGCCACAAGTAGCAGGATTTCCTTCTTTCTTATGGCTGAATAATATTCCAGTGTGTGTGTGTGTGTGTGTGTGTGTGTGTGTGTGTAGATACACAACCCTATATATATATATATATATATATATATGGGCTTGGCCAAAAAGTTCGTTCAGTTTTAAGTAAAAATAAGACACATTTTTCATTTTCATGAAGAACTTTATTGAACAACGTAGTCCCTAACTGAACGAACTTTTTGGCCAAACCAATATATATACACACACCACTATTCCTTTATCCATTCATTTGTTGATGGACATTTCAGTTGTTTCCACATCTTGGATAGTGTGAATATGCTGCAATGAACATGGGGCTGCAGCAGTTTGGGGGGAAGCTTCCACTCCAGCCCCGCCACACCAAGAGTTAGGAGTTACAGGTTTGGAGAGAAACTAAAGCCATAGTTTTTGACCCCCTGAGGCTAACCCTGATTCATAAGGCTACCTGCACCTCTGGATTTTGGATTCACAGATCAAGTCCAAGCCCATTCTTATGTCACCATCAAGGCCCCCAAAAGACATTCTCACTACTTCTGTTTGTTTTTGTACATTTTATTAGAAAGAACTATAAAATAGCCATTTAGACACTTTACCTCTTCATTATGCAAATATAAATGAGATGTAATATAGGAAACCTTTGTTTTCATATAAGAATAAGTCTGTCCAGTTTCTGCTATACATTATTAAGGTTTCATTCACAGAGCCAAAAAAAGTATGTCTTCTTTGCAAAAATGTCTGTTTAGTTCCTCTGCCCATTTTTAATTGGATTATTTGTGGGTTTTTATCTTTGTTTTGTAGGGTTTTTTGTTATTTTTTGTGTTTTGTTTTATTTTGTTTTTTTGCTATTGCATTGTATGAGTTCTTTATATATTTTGGATATTAATCCCTTATCAGATACATGATTTGCAAATATTTTCTCCCATTCAGAAGGCTGACTTTTCGTTTTGTTGATGGGTTCCTTTTCTGTACAGAAGCTTTTTAGTTTAATGTGTCCCACTTATTTATTTTTGCTTTTGTTGCCCATGCTTTTGGTGTCAATTCCAAAAAGTCATCACCAAGACCAATATTAAGGAGCTCATCCCATATGTTTCCTAGTTTCAGGTCTTAGGCTTAAGTGTTATAAGTTTCCAGTCTTACATTTAAGTCTTTAAGCCATTTTAAATTGATTTTTGTGTATGGTATAGAATAGGGGTCTAGTATCATTCTTTTTCATGTGGCTGTCCAGTTTTCCCAACATCATTTACTGAAGAGACTGTCCTTTCTCTATTGTATATTTTTGGCTCCTTTGTTTTAAATTAATTGACCATATATGCATGGGTTTATTTCTGGGCTCTCTATTCTGTTCCTTTGATCGATGTGTCTGTTTTTATGCCAATACTCTACTGTTTTGATTACTATTGCTTTGTAATATTGTTTAAAATCAGGAAGTATGATGCCTCCAGCCTTGTTTTTCTTTCTCCATGTTGCTTTGGCTATTTGGGCTTTTTGTGGTCCAATACAAGTTTTAGGATTTTTTTGTTTATTTCTGTGAAAAATGTCTTTGGAATTTTGATACAGATTACATTGAATCTGTAGTATGGACATTTTAACAATATTAATTCTTCCAATCCATGAACAAAGGATACCTTTCCATTTACTCGTGTCTTCTTTGATTTCTTTCATCAATGTTTTATAGTTTTCAGTGTACACATTTTTTACCTCCTTGGTTAAACTTATTCCTAGTTATTTTATTCTTTTTGATGCAATAGTAAGTGGGATTGTTTTCTCCATTTCTCTTTCTGAGAGTTAATTATTAATGTAAAGAAATGAAATTAATTTTTGTATTTGATTTTGTATCAGGTTTGGCTTGCAGGTGATGCTGCCATAAGCCCTCAGAAACCCATAAGATGTCAGATTGAAAAGAGTGCAGTGTTAGGAACCCAACAATCTTGTCAGTGTGAAGTCCTCCAAGATGCAGGCCATAAAACACTTAAAGAAGTAAAGGTATTTTACAACCCAAACAACATTGCAATATGTTGATACTGATTGAGACTTGTCTGGAAGGCTGCTTTCCACTTGCCTCCTTGTTATAAGAGGTTATAAGCACCCTGCTCCAGGGAGCTGGTTCAGAAGATCAGAGGTCAGTGGGATCCAATAACTCATGGGTAGACCAGTCTGTGACTCTACTGTGGCCACAGATACAAATCAAAGAGGAGATCAAAAAATACCTAAAGACAATGAAAATGAAAACACAATGATCCAAAATCTGTGGGTGCACCAAAAGCAGTTCTAAGAGGGAAGATTATAGCAATACAAGACTACCTCAGGAAACAAGAAAAATCTCAGGTAAATAACCTAACCTTATGCCTAAGGCAACTAGAGAAAAAGGACAAACAAAACCCAAAGTTACTAAAAAGAAAGAAATCATAAAGATCAGAGCAGAATTAAATGAAATAGAGACTAAAAAAAGAAAGAAAGAAAAGAAAAGATCAATGAAACTAAAAGCTGGTTCTTTGAAAAGGTAAACAAAATTGATAAACCCTTAGCCAGACTTATCAAGAAAAAGAGGGAGAGGGCCCAAATCAATAAAATCTGAAACGAAAAAGGAGAAGTTACAACCGACACCACAGAAATACAAATGATCATAAGAGACTACTGCAAGCAACTATATGCCAATAAAATGGGCAACCTAGAAGAAATGGACAAATTCTTAGAAAGGTACAATCTCCCAACACTGAACCAGGAAGAAATAGAAAATATGAATAAACCAATTACCAGTACTGAAATTGAATCAGTAATTTAAAAACTCCCAATAAACAAAAGTCCAGGACCAAATGGCTTCTCAGGTGAATTCTACCAAACACTTAGAAAAGAGTTAACACCTATTCTTCTAAAACTGTTCCAAAAAAATTGCAGAGGAAGGAACACTTCCAAACTCACTCTGTGTGACCACCATCACGCTGATACCAAAACCAGACAAAGATACCACGAAAAAACGAAAGTTGCAGGCCAATATGACTGATGAACATAGATGCAAAACTCCTGAACAAAATACTAGCAAACAGAATCCAACAACACATTAAAAGGGTCATACATCATGATCAAGTGGGATTTATCCCAGGGATGCAAGGATTTTTCAATATACGCAAATCAATCAATGTGATACACCACATTAACAAATTGAAGAATAAAAACCAAATGATCATCTCAATAGATGCAGAAAAAGCTTTTGACAAAATTCAACACCCATGTATGATAAAAACTCTTCAGAAAGTAGGCATAGAAGGAATCTACCTCAATATAATAAAGGCCATATATGACAAACCCACAGCTAACACCATACTCAAAGGTGAAAAGCTGAAAGCATTTCCTCTAAGATCAGGAATAGGACAAGTATACCGACTCTCACCACTTCTATTCAACATAGTTTTAGAAGTCCTAGCCACAGCAATCAGAGAAGAAAAAGAAATAATAGGAATCCAAATTGTAAAAGAAGTAAAACTGTCACTGTTTGCAGATGACATGATGCTACACAGAAAATCCTAAAGACGCTACCAGAAAACTACCAGAGCACATAGGTAAAGTTGCTGATTACAAAATTAATATACCAAAATCTGTTGCATTTCTATATGCCAACAATGAAATATCAGAAAGAGAAGTTAAGGAAACAATCCCATTTACCATCTCATCACAAAGAATAAAATACCTAGGAATAAACCTACCTAAAGTGGCAAAAGGCCTGTACTCCAAAAACTATAAGACTCTGATGAAAGAAATTGAAGATGACACTAACAAGTATAAAGACATACCTTGTTCTTGGATTGGAAGAATCAATATCATTAAAATGACTATACTACCCAAGGCAATCTACAGATTCAATACAACCCCTGTCAAATTGCCAATGGCATTTTCCACATAACTAGAATGAATAACTTAAAAATTTTTATGGAAACACAAAAAGCCCCAAATAGCCAAAACCATCTGAAGAAAGAAGAATGAAGCTAGAGGAATCATGCTTTCTGACTTCAGACTATACTACAAATTACAGTAATCAGAGTGGTATGGGGCTTCCCTGGTGGCGCAGTGGTTGACAGTCCGCCTGCCGATGCAGGGGACGCGGGTTCGTGCCCTGGTCCGGGAAGGTCCCATGTGCCACGGAGCGGCTGGGCCCGTGAGCCATGGCCACTGAGCCTGCACGTCCAGAGCCTGTGCTCTGCAACGGGAGAGGCCACAACGGTGAGAGGCCCGCGTACCGCAAAAAACAAACAAACAAACAAAAAACAACAAAATGGTATGGTACTGGCACAAAAACAGACATATAGATCAATGGAACAGGATACAAAGCCCAGAAATAAACCCACGCATCTATGATCAATAACTCTATGAGAAAGGAAGTAAGAATATACAATGGAGAAAAGACAGTCTCTTTAATAAGTGGTGCTGGGAAAACTGGACAGCTACATGTAAAAGAATAAAATTAGAATATTCTCTGACACCATATACAAAAATGAACTCAAAATGGATTAAAGACCTAAATGTAATACTCAATACTCTAAAACTCCTAAGGAAAACATAGGGAGAACAACACTCTTTGACATAAATCGCAGCAATATCTTTTTGGATCCACCTCCTAGAGTAATGAAAATAAAAACAAACAAACGAAAAACAAATGGGACCTAATTAAACTTAAAAGCTTTTGCACAGCAAAGGAAACCATAAACAAAATGAAAAGACAACCTACAGAATGGGAGAAAATATTTGCAAATGATGCAACCAACAAGGGATTAATGTCCAAAATATACAAACAGCTCATATGACTCAAATCAAAAAAACAAATAATGCAATCAAAAAATGGGCAGAAGATCTAAGTAGACATTTCTCCAAAGAAGACATACAGATGGCCAACAGGCACATGAAGAAATGCTCACCATCACTAATTATTAGAGAAATGCAAATCAAAACTACAATAAGGTATCACCTCACTCCAGTCAGAATGGCCATCATCAAGAAGTCTACAAAGACTAACGCTGGAGAGGGTGTGAAGAAAAGGGAACTCTCCTACACTGTCAGTGGGAATGTAAATTGGTATAGCCATTATGAAAAACAGTACAGAGATTCCACAGAAAACTGAAAATAGAACTACCATACGATCCAGTAATCCCATTCCTGTGCGTACGTCGGAAGAAAACTCTAATCTGAAAAGATACATGCACCCCAACGTTCATAGCAGCACTATTTACAATAGCCAAGACATGGAAGCAACCTATATGTCCATCAACAGATGAATGGATAAAGAAGATGTGGTACATATATACAATGGAATATTACTCAGCCATAAAAAAGAATGAAATAATGCCATTTGCAGCAACATGGATGGACCTAGAGACTATCATAATAAGTGAAGTCAGACAAAGACAAATATTATATGGTATCGCTTATATGTTGAAAAATTATACAAATGAACTTATTTACAAAACAGAAACAGAGTCACAGATGTAGGAAACAAACTTATGGTTACCATGGGGGAAGGGGAGGAGGGATAAATGGGGAGACTGAGATTGACATATACACACTACTATATATAAACAGATAACTAATAAGGACCTACTGTATGGCACAGGGAACTCTACTCAATACTCTGTAATGACCTATATGGGAAAAGAATCTAAGGAGTGTATATGTATATGTATAACTGATTCACTGTGCTGTACAGCAGCAACTAACACAACATTTTAAGTCAACTATACTCCAATAAAAATTTTAAAAAAAGAAAAGAAGATATGGTGTATGTATACACACACACACACACACGCACACACACACAAACACTGGAATATTACTGAGCTGTAAAAAAGAATGAAATAATGCCATTTGCAGCGACATGGATGGATCTAGAGATTATCATACTAAGTGAAGTAAGCCAGGCAGAGAAAGAGAAATATCATATGATATCACTTTTATGTGGAAGCTAAAGAAAAATGATATAAATGAACTTATTTACAAAACAGAAATAGACTCACAGGCATAGGAAACAAACTTATGGTTACCAAAGGGGATGGAGGGTTGGGAGGGAATAAATTAGGAGTTTGGGATTAACATATACACACTACTTGGTATAAAATAGTTAAACAACATGAACCTACTGTATAACACAGGGAACTGTATTTAATATCTTGTAATAACCTACAATGGAAAAGTTATATATATATAACAATCACTTTGCTATACACCTGAAACTAATAAAAAATTGTAAATAATACTTCAATTTTGAAATGGTTTAAAAAAATCAAGGAAGACATCATAGAAGACTGAATGTTCATCCTGAATTTTAGAGGTGAGGAGGCGTTTGTATGATGGACAAGGGAAGAAAAAGGTGGGTGTTCCAGAAATATTGCCAGCACAAGCAGTAGGACCTAGAAATTTGAAAATTCTAAACATTAGTGAAAACTTTTCATATGCTTAGCTATCTCTATGTTTTTAAAGGTCCTAATACTGCAGGGTGGGGAAATAGAGTTACCTCCTTTCCAGAGGAGGGGAAATTTGAGCTGAGTCCTGAGGATGGGAGTTGGATAAGTAGAGATGTCAGGAAGGAGGGCTGATGCTGCATTAGCCATCGTGTGATGGTGAAGGAAAGGCCAAACACTGCACAGATGTCAGCAATGCCATCATTTAGCTGCTGAACCAGCTGAATTTGTTTCAGCTACTTCAGCTGAGTTTTCTATTATTTTTAATAAAATGCATTCCTAACTCTAGAGAATCCAATACCACAATGGAGTACTAAAAGCAAGAGGCTTTAAAATATGGAACTGGTTGGGTAGAGGGGTTAGGATAGTGGGCAGTGAGGACCTACAACTTTCCTAGGCTGCTGGTAACAGTGGAAAAATTGGTCAAATTATCATCTGCTGTGTTTGGGGACTAAGGAACAAGGCTACAGTTTTAGGAGAAATGTTTGGAAAATCTCAGGTTTTTCATGTGTGTTGACTACTTCTTGTTGTTGAAAATAAAAGGATGGAAAAAATATACAATCAAAATAAAGTTGGTGTAGCTTTGTTAATGTCAAGTAAAATAGACTTTGAACCCCCCCAAAAAAACCTCACTAGAGGGCTTCGTTGGTGGCACAGTGGTTGAGAGTCCGCCTGCCGATGCAGGGGACAGGGTTCGTGCCCCGGTCCGGGAAGATCCCACATGCCGCGGAGCGGCTGGGCCCGTGAGCTATGGCCGCTGAACCTCCGCGTCCGGAGCCTGTTGCTCCGCAATGGGAGAGGCCACAACAGTGGGAGGCCCGCGTACCGCAAAAAAAAAAAAAAAAAAAAAAAAACCTCATTAGAAATGGATTTACTTCATATGGATATATAGCTTAATGCACCAGTTGTAACAATTATAACAATTCTAAACTCGTATTGCCTAATACTTGCCTAAAACAAGTTTAGTATTCAAAATGTATAAAGCAGAAAGTGAAGGAAATGATTAGGTGAAAAGTGGAAGGGGAATATTATGGGTCAGGCTGGCAAGAACTGAAATCAGTGATCAATGTTAACATTACAGAGACAACCAAACCGCATCTGTGCATTGCACATGGAAGTATACACCACCACTTATGAGGTATTCTTGCTAAAAATTTGAACCTCAATCTGATCAAGGCTCTAGATCATGGGAAATACAGAGTACAGAGGAACAGATAAAGCCTAACCACAGGAAGGTAATCAGTAAAATGTGGAAAAACACAGGACAAATGGGCCCAGTGTCTTCAATAAATACATTTAAAGGGGAGAAAAGGATAAATGTATACATTAAAATAGATTTAGGACACTGTCTTAGCCTGGGTCCTCCTGAAAGTGAATATTTTACGTGGGAGTGTGAACCCAGAGATTAAGGAAGTAAAACAGAGAAAGAAAAAGAGTAAAGACAGGTTACTGATCAGGAAATCTTTCAATCCCATGGGATCTTCTGAGGCGCCATATGAAACACATTTCTGAAACATCGTAGGGGAGAAAGAGGGAAAAATTTATCGGCTCACATTCCCCACTGGTCAAAGTTTGCTCCCAGGGCATTAACTTGCCCTTCTGGGTTTTGCCCGTACATGAAGAACAAGCAGTTTCCTACGCTAAAAAAACAGTCCTGAGAACATTAGCCGTTGCAGGCAAACTTGCACTTTGTTTTTCGGGTTTTTTAATATTTTTTTAATAGTTAATTTATTTTCCTTACAGTTCAATTCTTTTATTATTATTTTATTTATTTTTGGCTGCATTGGGTCTTCGTTGCTGTGCACAGGCTTTCTCTAGTTGTGGCGAGCAGGGGCTACTCTTCGTTGTGGTGCACAGGCGGTGGCTTCTCGTTGCAGAGCATGTGCTCTAGGCGTGCAGGCTTCATTAGTTGTGGCACGCATGCTCAGTAGTTGTGGCTTACGGGCTCTAGAGCATAAGCTCGCTCAGTAGTTGTGGCACACGGGCTTAGTTGCTCTGCGGCATGTGGGATCTTCCTGGACCAGGGCTCGAAACCGTGTCCCCTGCATTGGCAGGTGGATTCTTAACCACTGCGCCACCAGAGAAGTCACTTTCTTTCTTTCTTTCTTTCTTTCTTTTTTTGATGCCGACCATCTCTAAAGTCTTTATTGAATTTGCCACAATGCTGCCTCTGCTTCATGCCTTGGCATTTTGGCTGCAAGGCATGTGGGATCCCAGCTCCCCAACCAGGGCTCGAACCCTCACCCCCACATTGGAAGGCGAAGTCCCAAACATTGGACCACCAGAGAAGTCCCGGAACTTTGGTTTTGATGGCTTAGCTCAGTGAGGGGGACTGAGGTCAAAGCCCAAGAGGAGAAGTCTAATAGGAGACCCTCTCCACATTAACCTGGGACACCAAAGGGCCCAGAGTAAGGGTGAATGACATATATCGAAAATCTCCCCCTCATCCACAGAGAACTACAGAGAAAATGGCCTTGGCACTGAGCTGGGTTGAGGGATGGGGAAAGGAGGGAAACTGGTTCCTAAGTATACAGCACCATCTTATGTGGGCCTTATGCAGGCAAGCCTGTCCCCAAAAGTCATGAATTCAGGACACAGCATCATCAGTGAAGTACTCCTTTGAAAAGAACTTCTGAATTTAATACCCAGTGAAGTCTTCAGATTTACGTATGAATTTATAGGAAATAGGGGCTAGAAGAATATATTGACACTTTTTGGTAAACCATCCAATCCAGAAAGATATTCTACAAGAAAAATGACCCAGTTTTTTTCAACAAATAGATGGCACAAAAAGTCAGAGTGGGAAACAGGGAACTGTTTAAGATTACAAAAGACTTGTTATATATTAAGCACATATAAACCAAATGCAAAGTGTAGACCTTACTTGGATTCTAATAAGAAAAAAATCAGGGAAATTTGAATAAGGACTGGCTGTTAGATGATATCAAGGAATTATTGCTTAATTTATTAGGTATCATAATTGTAAGGAACGGCACCAAGAAACGGAGGAGAGCTTAAACAAGCTTTATTTGGGAACGCCCCCGGGCGAGGTTCACGGGTTCGAGAGAAAGGGGCCAGAGAAGTCGCGCCCGGGCGAAGGTTTGGGCAGAATTTATAGGGGAAGAAGGGAAAAGGGTGTGGTGAATCCAGGCGGGCACAGGGTATTCCTTATTTGGTGGTCTTTTCGGGTATCGTGGCAATATCTGGTGCCGGTCGCATCAGTCTTGGCACCGTTAGTCCCACCCCTCGAAAGGCGGGAAGGCTGGGCCGGGTGGAAAGTCCCCAGGTCAGTTCCTGGAACTGGGTGGTCCGGAAAGTCTCCAGGTCAGTTTCAACCTGTGAGTCTGATTGCGTTCTCCTGCCTCGGGCCAGTTGGCCTTACAATAATGATATTGTGGATTTTTTAAAAAGTCATTTGTTAAAGATACATGCCGACGTATAATATTTATGAGTAAAAATGTATGACATCTGGCATTTTGCTCTAAAACACTTAAAAATATATTAGGAGGAGCATAGGTAAATTGTTTACTCACAAACTGGCCCCCATACACAGAGGGCAAGGAGAGACTAAAGAAAGAGGCAGACCACTCCAGATTGCAGGTGGCAGGTTTAATAAGCAAGGGAACTTCCTTACAAGGCTTGTCTTGAGTGGCCACAAGACAGGTAGATCTCCGCACCAGCCTTATAGAATCTTAACGTTTACATAGAGGCCTTAAGTAGGTTCAGTCACATATACTATCCAGAAGGTCTCAACAACTCTCTTAAGGCTGCAGCCTTGAAACAGCTCCCACTGCAGGAATGGAGGGTAGAACTGTACATTCCAAGGACAGGGGGTAACTGAGCAGGAACCTACGGGGCTTCCCAGGATGGGCCCTTCCCTCATATCCTCTGGTTTATCTCCTCTCTGAAGTACCTAGATAACAGTATCTTAATGCACATTCCTGAGTTGTTTTTACAAATGTGGAAACCCCCCACCAGGTGGAAGATGTTAACTACTTGATGATCATATGAGCATGTAGCCCCCAGACCTACTGACACCTAAAGATTGATAACGTTAACCGCTGTGACACTGCCCTGTTACCTCACCATCAGCCAATCAGAGAATTGTGCACAAGCTGATCACATACTCTGCAGACTGCCCTCCACCACCACCTGGCCTTTAAAAATGCTTTGCTGAAACCCTTCAGGGAGTTCAGGTTTTGGAGGGGCATGAGCCACCTGTCTCCTTGCATGGCCCTGCAGTAAACCTTTCTCTGCTCCAAACTCTGACATTTCCGTTTGTTTGGCCTCACTGTGTGTCAGGTGCACAAACTTGTACTAACAAGGGGAGGGGGCAAGGGGCCTCCAATTGCCTGGGTCCAGCTCCAGGGTCAACTGGTGGTTATCTCTTTTCAATTACCTCTCTGACAATAAGAATGGCAAAATGTTGATAATTTTTGGAGCTCGGTGACAGGTCCACTTTACTATTTTCTCTACTTTTGCAGGTTTTAAAATTTCTATTATAAATTTTTTTTTTTTTCGGTACGCGGGCCTCTCACTGCTGTGGCCTCTCCCATTGCGGAGCACAGGCTCTGGACGCGCAGGCTCAGCGGCCATGACTCACGGGCCCAGCCGCTCCGCGGCATGTGGGATCCTCCCGGACTGGGGCACAAACTCATGTCCCCTGCATCGGCAGGCGGACTCTCAACCACTGCGCCACTAGGGAAGCCCTCTATTATAAAATTTTGTAAGAAACAAAATAGTTCCAGACTAGTAGTTCCTTTGAGCACCTGGCAGAAGCAAATGCAAAACATCTCTGGAAGAAAGCAACTTCAAACTAGGCCTTTAAGAATCCTCAAAAGTTGTTTTTAAGGAGCAATTGTACATGAATGAGAATCAGCAGAAATTATTTAGCAGAAACATACCTGCTAGGTCCTTAACTTTACACCATACAGGAAAGTCAATTATAGGTGGATTAACACTCTAAATGTCAACCTTTTAGAAAACAATGTAGAAGGCTATATTTATGACCTTTGGTTAGAGAATGATTTTAGAAAGAGGACACAAAACACAAACCATAAACAAAAAGGTGGATAAATTTGACAACATTAAATAATTTTTGTTCATTTATGCTAGAACCTGGAGAAGATATTTATAGTATGTACAACCAACAAAAGATTATTATACAGAATGTGTAAAGAACTCCTATAAATCAATGGAAGAAACAATCAGAATGGGAGAAATTGGTGAATAGGCATTTCACAGAAGAGAAAATAGAAATGCTTAATAAAGATGAAGAAGTGCTCAATGTCATTAATTATTGGGGAGATACAAATTAATACAATGATGTTGGTATGCATGAAAAAAAGGTCTGACAATTTCAAATGCTAGTGAGGATACAGAGCAATCTGAATGTTTTTATACTGCTGCTTGGAGCACAATCACTTTGGAAAACAATTTGACATTATCTAGAAAGGAGTGCACTCACATATCATATGACTAAGCAATTCCACACCTCTATAGATACTGCAGAGGAGTCTCCAGACCAGCAGAACAAGCATTAGAAATAAAAATTCTCAGTCCTACCCCAGACTTTCTAAATCAGAAGCTCTGAGGATGGGGCCAATAATCTAGTTTAACAAGCCCTCCAGGTGATTTTAATGTACTCTAAAATTCAAAAACGATTGTCCTAGAGATACTTTTTAAGACAATATATATGTATATATATACATATATATCTATATTTATATTTGCAAATTTATTGAGGTATAATTTACATATCATAAAATTGTTTTAAGCGCCCCCTAGAGAAACACTTGCACCAGGAGAGATGTACTTTGGACA